>NC_057939.1:760421-945421 GCF_018555375.3 Anguilla rostrata
CAAATCTGCAACACAGAAGCAAGGGCTGCTGGGTAGCTCATCCCGTTAAAGCACTGATCCAGTGCATGCAGGGGCCATGGAATTCTGACCATGCCACAGGGACACTTAACTGACTGCAGTATCACCCAGGGTTAGGGAGGCTTCAGCTGAGGGGGCAGTGTCAATTTCTTTCTCTCACACTCCTCTTTCTCTCTCTTTCCCTCCCTTTCTTTCTCTCCACAGGTTTATGAGGCCCAGCTGGAGGAGGTAGGAGACATAACAGCACTGTCAATAAAAAATAAAACCTAATAATAAGAAGAACTAGAATACTATTATTATTAGTAGTACTGGTAGTAGTGGTAGTAGTAGTGCCACCCCCCCACCGACCCCCGACCTCCGACCTCCGAACCCCCGAGGAAGAAATAAGAATCACAGTAAGGGAATAGTCACATGACTGGAAGGACTGGTCTCATGACTCAGTAGCTGAACGGTTACAACCAAAGAGGATGGAACCTGTTTTACTCTTTATTTCTCTTTCAACCTTCACAAAGAGCCAAAAGCCACTGAAGGAGAGTCAAGAGGCCTTGCTGGCAAAGGTAGAGGAGCTAACTGAGCAGCTGAAGCAAGAGAGGCAGAGAGCTCTGTGCCTTGAAGGACAGCTCACCACTGCCACCTTCTCAACCCAAGCCCTGGAGGAGGTACTGCAGCTCCAGCACTTAGACTTAAGTGGCCACCTTCGCCACCGCCAAAATGAAAAAGAGACTCACACTAGTTTTCCCGCCCCTTTTGCTCTGTGTGTCCTGTTTGGTCCTCAGCATTGTGTCCTGTGTGTCCTGTTTGGTCCTCAGCATTGTGTCCTGTGTGTCCTGTTTGGTCCTCAGCATTGTGTCCTGTGTGTCCTGTTTGGTCCTTAGCATTGTGTCCTGTGTGTCCTGTTTGGTCCTTAGCATTGTGTCCTGTGTGTCCTGTTTGGTCCTTAGCATTGTGTCCTGTGTGTCCTGTTTGGTCCTTAGCATTGTGTCCTGTGCACTCTATTCATTTATTTACACTTTGATGTTGTAGAGCGCTTTGGTCAATGCAAGTTGTTTTTAAATGTGCTTTATAAATGAAGCTGAATTGATTCTCTTTCTCTCTCACTCTCCCTTTCTCCTCTCTCTCCCTCTTCCCCCCCTCTCTCACCCCCTCTCACTCTCCCTCTCTCCTCTCTCCTCTCTCTCGCTGTCCCTCACTCCCCCCCTCTCTCGCTGCCCCCCTCCCTCTCTTGCTCCCCCCACCCCCCCCCCCCCCCACCCCCTCAGCTGCAGGAGCGCTTGAGTGATGTAGCAGGAGAGAGGGATCTTCTAAGGCAGAGTTATGACAGGCTGCTGGAGAGGTAAGCAGACCGGAAGGGTCTGTGTTATTACTGTATCATTACTGAACTATTGCAGAATTATTACTGATTAATTACTCTATTATTACTGACTTATTGCTGAGTTATTCCTGTATTATTACTGTATTATTACTAAATTATTACTGTAATATTGCAAATAAAAATAAATAATGGGTACATTATTTGAGAACTGATTTGGCAAATTCAGTACTGAATTCAAAAATGGTGCTAATGTGCTATAAATAGAATACTACTTTTAACTGATCACATTGATATTTTATTAAAATTCATCTCATTTGATGCCTCACACTGTCCTTCACTGCCCTTTGTACACTACATGCTCAGAAACCACCTTTTCCACCGGATGTCTGGATGTCCACATGCAGCAATGTGTCAATCAAAAGCCCCACCGAGTGTTCTGCACTTGGCTATACTTGTCTGAAGCTATCACAGCCAATCAGAATCATGGGCCACCCCCCAACCGAACCAACCCCCCCCCCACCCCCAGCCTGTTAGCACAGAGCCATCTGCACATAATCTCTAGACCAGGTGGGGAAAAAGACATCCCCCCATAATCCTATGAGCTCATTATAATTATAATGTAGCTGTGCTCTCAAACCCTAACCCCAGTCCCCACAAAAAATCTCTCCATATTTTTGAATTAATTAAATTATAAATAGAAAATTAAAAGAAAAATCCATCTGTATGCACAGAACCAGCAGACTGAGCTCCTGCCTGTCTCTCAGTACAGAACCAGCAGACTGAGCTCCTGTCTGTCTCTCAGTACAGAATCAGCACACTGAGAACCTGCCTGTCTCTCAGTACAGAACCAGCACACTGAGCACCTGTCTGTCTCTCAGTACACTGAACGCACAGAACCAGCAGACTGAGAACCTGTCTGTCTCTCAGTACAGAATCAGCACACTGAGCACCTGTCTGTCTCTCAGTACACTGAACGCACAGAACCAGCACACTGAGCACCTGTCTGTCTCTCAGTACACTGAACGCACAGAACCAGCACACTGAGCTCCTGTCTGTCTCTCAGTACACTGAACGCACAGAACCAGCAGACTGAGCACCTGTCTGTCTCTCAGTACACTGAACGCACAGAACCAGCAGACTGAGCTCCTGTCTGTCTCTCAGTACACTGAACGCACAGATCCAGCACACTGAGCTCCTGTCTGTCTCTCAGTACACTGAACGCACAGAACCAGCAGACTGAGCACCTGTCTGTCTCTCAGTACACTGAACGCACAGAACCAGCAGACTGAGCTCCTGTCTGTCTCGCAGTACACTGAACGCACAGAACCAGCAGACTGAGCTCCTGTCTGTCTCGCAGTACACTGAACGCACACAACCAGCAGACTGAGCTCCTGTCTGTCTCTCAGTACAGAACCAGCAGACTGAGCTCCTGTCTGTCTCGCAGTACACTGAACGCACAGAACCAGCTGACTGAGCTCCTGTCTGTCTCTCAGTACAGAACCAGCAGACTGAGCTCCTGTCTGCCTCTCAGTACAGAACCAGCACACTGAGCACCTGTCTGTCTCTCAGTACACTGAACGCACAGAACCAGCAGAGTGAGCTCCTGTTTGTCTCTCAGTACACTGAACGCACAGAACCAGCAGAGTGAGCTCCTGTTTGTCTCTCGGTACACTGAACACACAGAACCAGCAGAGTGAGCTCCTGTTTGTCTCTCAGTACACTGAACACACAGAACCAGCAGACTGAGCTCCTGTTTGTCTCTCAGTACACTGAACGCACAGAACCAGCAGACTGAGCTCCTGTTTGTCTCTCAGTACACTGAACACACAGAACCAGCAGAGTGAGCTCCTGTTTGTCTCTCAGTACACTGAACACACAGAACCAGCAGACTGAGCTCCTGTTTGTCTCTCAGTACACTGAACACACAGAACCAGCAGAGTGAGCAGAACGGCAGAGAGAGAGAAGGGGCAAAAGGGCTGGAGCAGAGCTGGAGGGCAGAGCTACAGCAGCTTGAGGAGAGGCTGGAGGCGGAGCAACAGGAGAGAGAGAGGCTAGAGGAGGAGAAGGAACGGATGCGACAGGAGAAGAAGAGAACTGAGGAGGAGATCCAGAGGGAAAGAGGTGAGACTGGCATGTGTGGTGAGATTGGCCATTTCCCATGGCAGATCTTTAACCTGTTACTCAATTCATGGTCCTAGAGGGCTGAGATCTACTGCTACTATGACATGCCTTACAGCCAAAGCCAGGGAAATCCTGATCTAACTTTATGGGCATTTTTCAGTGGTTGAATTGAACCTTAGTTAATCTCCTTAAATTGAATCCCCTAAACGTTTCTGTATCCTCTTGTTTACTGTTGCAGAGACTTCAGACTCACTGAGAGAGAAGCACAGTTCCCTTGAGCAGAAAGTTTTACAGTACAGAGAGGAAGTGACATCACTGCAAGAGAGACTGGATTCCGTTACAAAGGTCAGAAGTCAAGAAAAAAAAAAGTCCAGAAAATTGACCTTTGAATCAAGCATGTACACCGAGAGAGTGACATTTTGCACGGTGTGAGCAGTGCCTGTCTGTTACTGTGGGAGAGCAGTGCCTGTCTGTTACTGTGGGAAAGCAGTGCCTGTCTGTTACTGTGGGAGAGTAGTGCCTGTCTGTTACTGTGGGAGAGCAGTGCCTGTCTGTTGCTGTGGGAGAGCAGTGCCTGTCTGTTACTGTGGGGAGAGTAGTGCTGGTGGGAGTGAGAGAGGGTCAGAGGAGGGCGTGGGGGTGTAAATATGAAATATGGCCGCTCTTTTAACAGCAGTCAGTAGGGAGGGGAAATGGCCTTAGCTGGGGGGCAATCTGTATTTACATGTTGTCTGAATGTTAACACAAACTTCTAAAGGAGCTGCTTTGTCCCTGGCTGCTTTCCCAGGCATGGCCCTCAGGGTGAAATGATGACCTGTCCTATAGCATCTCATAAAGCTGCTCCTATGCCAGGACCCATTTCTGACAGTACTGCACAAACAGTGATAAGATGCCTCATTTTGCAGAGGACATGGCTGCAGCTCTCTCATCCAGTTTACCCTTCTGTTTCTCCCCAACTCTCTCAATTTCTCTCTTTTCCTCAGGAGTTTGACATGAGCGTGGAGGATTTGAGTGAAACTCTTCTTCAGATCAAGGTTTCTCCATTTGAATCACTCATTACAATTTACAAAATGTCACTGCTAAAACTCTCTCTCTCTCTATCACCCCATTTCTACTTTCTGTGCTCCATTCTCACCAGGCATTCAGGCTTCAGAGGGAGGGAGAGGACAAGCTGCAGTTCCTGCAGCCTGATGGGAAGGTGGAGGACTGTTCTCGAGAGCTGACCAGCCTGCAGGCGTCACACGCAGAGACTGTGCTGGAGCTGCACAAGTGCAGAGACATGCTACTGCTGCAACACCGCATCAACACTGAGCTACAGGTACACACACACACACACCGCATCAACACTGAGCTACAGGTACACACACACACCGCATCAACACTGAGCTACAGGTACACACACACACACACACCGCATCAACACTGAGCTACAGGTACACACACACACACACACACCGCATCAACACTGAGCTACAGGTACACACACACACACCGCATCAACACTGAGCTACAGGTACACACACACACACACCGCATCAACACTGAGCTACAGGTACACACACACACACACCACATCAACACTGAGCTACAGGTACACACAATCACACACCGCATCAACACTGAGCTACAGGTACACACACACACACACCGCATCAACACTGAGCTACAGGTACACACACACACACCGCATCAACACTGAGCTATAGGTACACACGTACACACACACACTCCATTCACACTGATCTGCAGATACACACTCTTGAACACACACACACACACACATATATATATATATATATATATATATATACACACATACATACATACGTATTTATATAAACTGTTTGAACATGCAGTTGATATTTGAGCTGTTTTGTGAACTTCTTTAGGGGGAGTTAAAGACTGTGATAGAGGGATCAGAAACAGAGAGGAAGGAGAACAGAAAGCGACTGATAGAGAAAGACAGACTGCTGGAGAGAAGAGCCCAGAGAATAACCACCTTGCAGGGTGAGGCTATCTTCCTTAGAACACTAATATAATCATTTCAATGAGTCAAACAATTTTTGAATAATTGCATGCTACATTGTTTTAAATGCTCCTTACAGTATCATAATTACTGTTGTTCCAAGGTTAAACTCACCAACTAACTGTGGTCATTAAAGATCTTGGGATACATATCACAAAGAATAGGGGTTCCTCGGGGTCCCAGCAGAACTCCCAAACCTTGACTCCAGCCTGCTTCCCAGTCATTCCGCAGTTTAACAGTCTCCACAATAAGCTTTCCGTTCTTTCAGATCATGAAAAGCTCAACATGAACACAATCCATCATGTTTACCTGAAAACAGCTGCAGGTAACTCAGTTCTGTACCTTTGGTTTGTCTTCACAGCTCAACTCAAGGAACTGGCCTACAGTCCCAAAAACTACAAACGGTCCATACCACTTCAGTACACCTGGGCGGGGGGGGACAGAGAAGTGGCTGAACAAGTGGAGGATGATACCATATTTTCCCAGTTGCGGGGGGGAGAGTCTCTGCTTGAGATCCACCTCAGGGGGGCTACCTTCACCCCCAAGGGGCTCCGGACCATGGGAAGGGGGCGGGACGAGCCCGGGACCGGGGGTGAGGACAGAGGTCAGGAGGTCGTGACCTTCTGCACTTACTCTTTCCTGGACTTTGAGACGCACTCCACACCTCTGGTTTGTGGGCCCCAGCCAAATTATGGCTTCACGTCCCGCTACCCCCTGTCAGCGCGTGACCTGGGGCAGGTCAGGGCGCAGGGGGGCAGGGTCAGGGTGGAGGTGCACCAGGCGCTGGGGGGGGTGCAGTTTAGGACCAGGGGGCGGGCGTGGATCCCCCTGTCTGAGGCAGCAGAGAGTGTTGAGCAGCGACTGAATGGAAAGGCAAATATTACAGGTAGGCCTGATACACTGCCTCACCTACAGAGCCTCACCTACACTACCTCACCTACAGAGCCCCACCTACACTACCTCCCCTACAGAGCCTCATCTACACTGCCACAGCTACATTACCTCACCTACAAAGCCTCACCTACACTACCTCACCTAGAGAGCCTCACCTACACTGCCTCACCTACAGAGCCTCATCTACACTGCCACAGCTACATTACCTCACCTACACTACCTCACCTAGAGAGCCTCACCTACACTACCTCCCCTACAGAGCCTCATCTACACTGCCACAGCTACATTACCTCACCTACAAAGCGTCACCTACACTACCTCACCTAGAGCCTCACCTACACTACCTCACCTACACTGCCACAGTTACATTACCTCACCTACAGAGCCTCACCGACACTGCCTCCCCTACAGAGCCCCACTTACACTGCCTCCCCTACAGAGCCCCACTTACACTACCTCACCTACAGAGCCTCACCTACACTACCTCACCTACACTGCCACAGCTACATAGCCTCACCTACACAGCCTCACTACTGAGCCTCGCATTGATATAGGGGTTCTGTGTCTGGCATTCTAAACAGGTGCAGCAGGGGAAATTTTGGGGGTGCTGGAGTACTGGGTGCACCTGTACCCCCCAACGGAGCTGAGGGACACACTGGCTGACAGACGGACAGCCGCACCCACCCTCTCTCTCCACACTTTGACCTGGGAGGAGGGGGTGACTGAGGTAAATATTACACGCCCATCATATCAGCTAGGCCTGAGTGGGAAGTGCTCAAACAGATCTTTCTGCATCACAGAGACACGTCAGGGCCTGTCACAAAGAGCACTAGTGTTTATGAATCATGTCTGCAGCTTCTGTAGTGTGTGTGTGTGTCTATGTCTGTGCCTGTGTGACCGTGTGTGTGTGTGTCTGTGTCTGTGTGACCGTGTGTGTGTGTGACTGTGTCTGTGTGACCATGTGTGTGTGTGACTGCGCCTGTGTGACCATGTGTGTGTGTCTGTGCCTGTGTGACTGTGTCTGTGTGACCGTGTGTGTGTGTGACTGTGTCTGTGTGACCATGTGTGTGACTGTGTCTCTGTGTGTGTCTGTGTGTGTGTGTGTGACTGTGTCTGTGTGACCGTGTGTGTGACTGTGTCTCTGTGTGTGCCTGTGTGACCGTGTGTGTCTGTGCCTGTGTGACCGTGTGTGTGTGACTGTGTCTGTGTGACCGTGTTTGTGTGACTGTGTGTGTGTGTGACTGTGCTTGTACAGGAGCCCTTTGACTATGGCGGAGGGATACCTAATGAATTGGAAGTGGTGTTGGACCGTTGTGTGGGCCTCAGTGCACATTGGCCGGGACTACTTCCGGACACCTACCTGCTGTACCGCCTGTACGACCTGCCCCCCCACGCCACTCCCACAATCCCCGGCAGCGCCGACCCGGTGTTCGGTGACGTGGTGTCCTACCCCCTGGCCGCGACCCCAGACCTGCTGCTGTACCTGCGGGGGGGCAGTCTGTGGGTGTACGCCTTTGACGACAGGGACGACCAAACTGCCAGCTCCTATCTGGCCAAAACCCCCATCCCCCTGCGCAACCTGGCCACGGGACGCCCAATCAGAGGTGTGTGTGTGTATGCATGTGTGTGTGTGTGTGTGTGTGTGTGTGTGTATGCGTGTGTGTGTGTGTGTGTGTGTGTGTGTGTGCGCATGCATGTGTGTGTGTGTGTGTGTGTGTGTGTGTATGCATGTGTGTGAGAATGTGAGAGTGCGCATTTAATGTGGATCCCCATGTCTTTGGCTGAATCTGATGGAGACTATGTACAGCATCTACTTCCTGTCAGGTAACTCTGCATTGCCTCCACTTCCTGTCAGGTGACTATGTGCTGAGAGATGCAGGCGGCTGCCCCCATGGCATGGTCAGAGTGTCTCTCCGATGGAAGTACCCCTTCCAGCCTCCGCAGGTGCTGCAGAGCACAAGGGAGGGGACTGAATCCCCAAAAACCGCAGTTGCCAAACCCAGGGTAAGGTGTGCGTGTGTGTGTGTGTGTGTGTGTGTGAGTGTGCATGTGCGTGTGTGAGCGTGTGTGCGTGAGCATGAGCATGTGTGTGTGCGTCTTTGTGTGTGAGCGTGTGTGTATGCAGCAATAGTGAGTGTACAAATATGATAATAAAGGGCAAAATTCTCCCTTTCTCTGACAAAGGTTTGACAAAACTAGAGACACTTACTGTAAACAAAGATACTTTGTACACACATTTAGCTTACACATACACACATACACACTGAGCTCCTTATACTTACACATACACATGCACACACAGAGACACAGACACACGCTTTAAATGATGAGATTTAATGTTATCTAGGTAAATAATAAATCGCTCTTATGAACATTTTCCTCTGGTTGTCCTCTCTAGCCCCGCCCCCCACCAATCAGGCTGCGAGGATGTCAGAGAACCACGCCCCCCAAGAATCCTGAGCCAGTTAAAACTACACGGCTCCTGTCACCTGACCAGGGCACACCCCTCCTTACACCAGAACCAGCCCAAGCAACACCTCTCCAATCCCAAGCACAAAAAAAATCCACGCCCGTGAGGTCACCTGAGCTCAAAAGGACCACGCCCCTTAGGTCACTGGTCCGAGAACGAAAGGCACCCCGGACTCCTTCAGCATCACCTACAAGGGGTCTCTCGACTGATCCCCAAATACAGGTGAGAGAGAGGGAGAGGGGGGAGAGAGAGAGAGAGAAGGAGAGGGGGGACAGTGAGAGAGAGAGAGAGAGACAGATGGATGATGGAAAGCTTGAGGGATGCAAAAGGGAAGAGAGGGAGAAGGAGCAGTTAAATATCCATTTTCGCTCTGTGCAGGAAGTCCAGTCGCCAGAGCAGGAAGTGGAGGAGGAAGTGGAGGAGTTGGTTGTTGAAGGTCTGGAAGAGGAAGAGGACAGGAGTGAGAAAGGTAAAACTTACCAGTCCACTGCGGTGGTGCGAACAAAGAGCAGTGTGTTAGCGTGCTTATCACTATGGCTACTACAGGCGTACAGACCATAATAATACTGCTACTACAGGCATACAGACCATAATAATACTGCTACTACAGGCATACAGACCAGAATACTACTGATGCTACAGGAGTACAGACCATAATACTACTGCTACTACAGGCGTACAGACCATAATACTACTGCTACTACAGGCGTACAGACCATAATACTACTGCTACTACAGGCGTACAGACCATAATACTACTGCTACTACAGGCGTACAGACCATAATACTACTGCTACTACTGGCGTACAGACCATAATACTACTGCTACTACTGGCGTACATACCATAAGACACAGGGCATCTGCAAATGGATGAGTGATCTAGACAAATGTCTCTGCCAGCTCCTTTGGACAACGAGGTTACTGAATCCAGTGAATCACAAGCTTCCTCTGGCAGTGATATCATCATTGTACCAGACCCTACAAGAGTTGCTACAAAGGTAAGGAGCTCCCCAGAAGCAGAGAGGAAACAGGCTGACTGCAGATGTGCACACATGCTCCCTACTGCAGGGGTGATTCCAGCAGAATATCTACAGATGCACTCTGGGATATGCAGTCACACCAGCACCACACTCTCTCAGACCGATGGCCCATGTTGTAGTATAAGGGGCTGCTAAGACACACAGCTGGGTGTTTGAGATTTAGGAGGGAATGAGTTTGTTATTGCTTCCAATCTCCCATATTATCTGCCTCTATAGAGATAAACTGCTGTGTGAAAATCACTCCCATATCACCCCTCCCCCGCTCTTCCTCTCTCTCTCTCTTCAAGGGGAATAAACTGAGAGTGGAAATCCTTTCCCTGTCACTTGACCCCGCCTCCTGCGTTGCCCTCGACCAGTCAGTGCAGCGTGTCTATGTGGAGTACCGCCTCCTGGGCGTTCCCATGGAAACCACTGAGACTCCCATATCTCTACGGAAACCAATTGCAGGAGAGGAGATACATTTCAACTTCATACGAGGTTGGTTTTTTTGTGTGTGTGTGTGTGTGTGTGTGTGTGTGTGTGCACATGCTTAAAGTCGATTGTACATCTGTATGTAGTGTGCGTGTCAGTGAACTGTGTCTGTACCCTACAGTGCTCTATGTGGACATTGTCAGTGAGCTGTGTCTGTACCCCAGTGCTCTATGTGGACATTGTGTCAGTGAGCTGTGTCTGTACCCCAGTGCTCTATGTTGACATTGTGTCAGTGAGCTGTGTCTGTACCCCAGTGCTCTATGTGGACATTGTGTCAGTGAGCTGTGTCTGTACCCCAGTGCTCTATGTTGACATTGTGTCAGTGAGCTGTGTCTGTACCCCACGGCGCTCTATGTGGGCAGTGAGTCAATGAGCTGTGTCTGTACCCCACAGTGATCTATGTGGACAGTGCTGAGGCAGCCCCTCTCAGACAGTACCTGTACACCATGATGGAGGGCACTGACCCCAACCAGGGCAGGTAAGGGGCGGTGTAGGGCAGGTGAGGGGCAGGGCAGGCCAGGGCAGGTGAGGGGCAGGGCAGGTAAGGGGTGGGGCGGGGCAGGGCAGGGCAGGTGAGGGACGGGGCAGGCCAGGGCAGGTGAGGGGCGGGGCAGGGCAGGTAAGGGGTGGAGCAGGGCAGGTATGGGGCGGGGCAGGGCATTTAAATGAGCACAGCGCAGGTCTGCTGGGACGGTTTCATCATCAGGCACACAAAACTAAATTAAAATAGTGATTCTAGTGGCTTAAACATTTGATTAATCTTCCCACGGTCAGAAAAAAAACACTGCAAACTGCCAGTAAGTCTCCAGCACCTAAACCCTGCAGACGCTCAGTGTGACAAATTCACCACTAAAACACTTCACCATGACAATGTGACCTCTTCAGCAACTGCAGTCTTAACATCCCGTATATTCCCTTCCAGGTTAAAGTTCACAGTTGTGAGTGAACCAATGGATGAAGAGGAACAGGAATGTGTGGACATTGGCCACGCTTACCTGGATTTGAAGGAAGTGCTGCTGACAGGAAGTGATGTCACAGAGCGCCAATTAGACAGTGAGAGCCATGCAGACTCACTGAATGAAAAAGATTCACACAATGGCTGTGGGGAGATGAACAGCGATTATATGCATGTGAAAGCCTTTCCTCCATCACTCTCTCCTTCTCTTTCTCTCCTGCTATCCTGTTTCCACCTGTGGCCCTACCTGCTGTGTCTCTAACTCCCCTGAAACAGACCGCATATTACCACAGAATCATGCCAGAACAACCCAAAGAAACAAAGTAAAGCAGAACGAGCATTTCAACACCGTGTCTCTTTATTTCTGCTCACGGTTCCCTCTCTCTCTCTCTTCCTCCCCTTTTCTCTCCCTCCTCCTGTCATTCTCTCTCTCCTAGTCATGGGTGTGGGTGAGGAAGAGGAGGACACGGTGGGGAAGCTGAAGGTCTCGCTGGAAGCAGCTTGGGCCCTGAAAGAAATCTACTGGGAGCATCGCGGCCACCGACAGAGAGAGGGAGAGACTGAGGAGGACGAGGAGGAGGAGGAGGAGGAAAAGAAGAGAGGAGAGAAGGAACAGACCCAAGATGATGATGATTTTTAGAAACTTGACTGAGTGTGCTAGAGTCAACTGTGAACACACACAAGCAGGGACAATATCACAAATAATGAACAATAATACACTATTTATAAAACTAAATCCCCCCCAATAAATGTGCTTCTGAACTACTAACTAAATGGTGGCACCATTCACTTCGCACCGTATGTTGTTTATGAAACACACTACATACATGTGTGAATCCCATGTTACTTATGAAATACAGCACACACATGCATGTGTTTAAAACACTGCACATACATGCATTTCAAATACTGCGCATAATCTAATGGTGAACAGTCTGGCCCTATGAAAGGATACTGAACACACAGCCGTCGTATGTTGGCATGGCAACCTTTTATTAAAAATAAGCTCATAGCTGTGTAGAAAACCACAAACATTTTCATCCAGTCCACTCACAGATACACATATCAATCACACCCCTGGCCCCGCCCTGCCCATATCTAAGGGGTGGGGCTACATGTTTTTGGGCTTGGAGATGACTCCGTCTGGATACCGCTTCCTAAAGCGAGCCACGACATCTGGGTCCAACAGGTGAATACCATCCAGCTGATTACCCAGAGTCACCCTGAGAGAGAAAGGGGGAAGGGGGAGGGATCAGAGAGAGGGAGGGGGGGAGTAGAGAGAGAGAAAGAGAGAGATGGTGTTCACACGGTAATACTCAGAAGGTGGAGACAGAGCTTCTTTTTCTCACAAAATGTGAAAAATACAGTAAGGCAAGAACGCAGTACTTATTTCAAAGTACTGTGTTTAACATACACAAATACCACACACACACCTGGACAGTGTTATGAATGCACACACACACATACACACCTGGACAGTGTTATGAATGCACACACACAACCTGGACAGTGTTATGAATGCATGCATGCACACACACACACACACACACACACCTGGACAGTGTTATGAATGCATGCGCACACACACACACACTCACACACACCTGGACAGTGTTATGAATGCACACACACACATACACACCTGGACAGTGTTATGAATGCATGCACACACACAGACACACACCTGGATAGTGTTATGAATGCACACACACACCTGGACAGTGTTATGAATGCATGCGCGCGCGCACACACACACACACGCACACACACACACACACGCACACACACACACCAGTTGGGCTGCACATTGTGAGGTCGGCCGAAGAGCTCGATCTTCCTGGTGCCTGGAGAGAGGCGCTCGATCATCCCGTAGATCTCATCTGGTTTATGACTGGTGGAGCGCACCTGAGAGAGCAGGAAGTTCAATGTGTTTGGGATCACATACTGTACACTAAAACTAGTACACTGTACACTGTACACTAAAACCTGCCACACAGGAAAGGGAGGGAGGGACAGGGAGCGAGAGCGAGAGAATTTCAGGCATTTATAAATCTAAAATGATCATGTTTGACCTCTGACCTCTGCTACAATGACATCACAGTCCAGCCCTCTGTTGAAGCCCTGGGGGTTTCCTTTCACGCCCACCTGGAGAGAGATCAACCACACCTGGTCAAAAGAACCGCAACACACATACACAACATACATACATACATACATACACACACGCACGCGCACGCACACGCGCACGCGCACACACACGCGCGCGCACGCACACACACACACACACACGCACCAGGCAGTGCTCCTTGCCGTGATTGAGCCAGTGGCCAGTCCTCCCAGTGCGGATTATTCTCTGGAGCTGATTCGTCTTCACCCAAATAATCTCATCCACACGCTCATACCTGTGGGGGAGAGGGGGGAGGGAGACAGAGAGAGAGAGGGACAGAGGAAATTTGAGGGACAATGGTTGACAATTTAATTTTTAATTTATTATTAGTAACTTGTTTTCTTTTTTGGCATTATTATGCTTATTATTGTGTTGTTTGTTGTTATACAGTATATACAGTAATTGTTTTGTCCAATTTATGTTCTAATTCATTCTCTAATCTATTTCTGTATTTCTGTATGTATTTCATGCCAATAATGCATTTTGAATTTCAGAGAGAGAGAGTCACTGTCAATAATGCCAGTTAAGGTATTGGTGAAATGCATGATGGTTAGCCTGGTTTTCCCAGCACAACAGAATTTCACAAAAGCACTTTCTGTAACGTTTGATAAATGACAAAAGTTTAACTTGGTTACATCAGAACCACAATACACATAGCATGCAGACTGAAGTGATAGTGGTGAGCGCTGGCTTTAGGGAGTAAAAGCACACTAACCCCCACAGGCTTAGACACTCCCTGCCCAGCTCCATAGCCCTGCAGAGGGGGGGGGGACAGAGAGACATGAGATCAAACACTGGCTGCTCTAATAAACACATGCAACCCAGTTCATCATAACAGATTATTAGATTATTTATCTGTGAAGATTATTGATCAGAAGAGACTAATGATCAGAGGAGAATACTGATCAGTTGAGTATATTGATCAGTGGAGAATATTGATCAGTACAGATTATTGATCAGTAGAGATTATTGATCAATAGAGATTAATCATCAGTAGAGAATATTGATCAGTAGAGATTATTGATCAGTAGAGATTAATGATCAATGGAGAATATTGATCAGTAGAGATGAATGATTAGTGGAGAATACTGATCAGTAGAGATGAATGATCAATGGAGATTATTGATCAGTAGAGATTAATGATCAGTGGAGATTATTGATCAGCAGAGATTAATGATCAATGGAGATTATTGATCAGTAGAAGTGATCGGGGTGCTGGTACCGGCCAGTGACCCAGAGGAACAGGAAGCCCTCGTCCTGCAGGATGGGGATGTTGAGTTTCCTCATTTCGTCGTCAGTCAGGGTCCCGTACGGTAGCTCCATGTGGATGTCCCAGGGTGGGTCGGCCATCACCACCGCAAACTTCCCCAGGATCGACACGTCCAGGTAGCGGATATCACAGCAGATCCACTGCCAGAGAGAATTCTGTCACCACAGCAACACAGGCCCCACCCACCACAGCAACACAGGCCCCACTCACCACAGCACCGCAAGCCCCACCCACCACAGCAACACAGGCCCCACCCACCGCAGCATCGCAAGCCCCACCCACCGCAGCAACACAGGCCCCACCCACCACAGTACTGCAGGCTCTGCCCCCCTCAGGTTCTCACCCCAACCCACACTCTCCACATCAACAGCCACTCATTCTCTCTCTCGCCCCCCCTCACCTGCGAGGGGAAGAGTTTTCCCACGTTGCTGTCTGTGTGGGCCCCATGCAGGCCCAGCTCGGTGGTGCCCACCTGCGGCCCCAGGGGCCCCCCCTCCGTGTCAGGGGGGCAGTCGATCTCGTAGTGCACGTACTTGCACATGTCCATGTGGAAGCAGGTGTTGAGGAAGGAGCAATCTCCCAGGCTCTCATCTGTGTGCTTGTTAATGATGCGCCTGCACAACAACCAACCAATCACAGGGGCTCACAAAGGTCATGTGATGTAGTGGCACCAATGAGATGATGGGGACGTGAGGGGGGGCTGACCGGAAGTGCAGTTTGGTGCAGGGCTGGGGCGTGTCTCCGGACCGCACACACTCCTCCTTGGTCCCGTGGTCGCAGAACTCCTGGACCTGGGCGCGGCCGCGGGACCGGAACTTCTCCACGATGGACTGCTCCTTCGCCGTGCTGGTGTTCAGCAGCTCCAGAATCTCCCGGCTCACCTGAGGAGAACACCACACTGCTCACAGATCACACCTCACTGCTCACAGATCACACCACACTGCTCACAGATCACACCACACTGCTCACAGATCACACCACACTGCTCACAGATCACACCACACTGCTCACAGCTCACTGCTCACAGATCACACCGCACTGCTCACAGATCACACCACACTGCTCACAGATCACTGCTCACAGATCACACCTCACTGCTCACAGATCACACCACACTGCTCACAGATCACACCACACTGCTCACAGCTCACACCACACTGCTCACAGATCACACCACACAGTTCACAGCTCACACCACACTGCTCACAGCTCACACCACACAGTTCACAGCTCACACCACACTGCTCACAGATCACACCACACTGCTCACAGATCACACCGCACTGCTCACAGATCACACCACACTGCTCACAGCTCACACCACACTCCTCACAGATCACACCACACTCCTCACAGATCACACCACACAGCTCACAGATCACAGCTCACAGATCACACCACCCACCTCACAGATCACACCACACAGCTCACAGATCACAGCTCACACCACACTGCTCACAGATCACAGCGAGACCCAGGGGGGGTGGGACCCTGGGGGGCGAGACTCTGGGGGGGGCGGGACCCTGAGGGACAGGACCCTGGGGGGCAGGGTGTGGACTGCTGTCCTACCTTCTTGCTCTGCTGCTCCTTGGTGGACTGCTGGTTGAGCAGGCTCTCGATCTCCATGTCCAGGTGGGATGTCTGGCTCTTACTGGCCCGGCCCTTTTTATCAGCCCCGCCCCCTCCTCCCACCTTCCAATCAGAGGGCCCAAGCAGCTGGGAGGAGGGTGGAGCCAGAGAGATGGAAGAGGGTGCTGGGGGTGAAGAGGGGGCAGGAAGGGAGGGGGAGGAGCCAGGAGCTCTTTTGTGATGTGATTGGTCCTCCCCTTTCCTCTTGACACCACTCCTCTGCGCCGGAGCGCCGCCCCCAATCATGGCCCAGAGTTTTGTGTGGTCGACGGAGGTGACGAGCGTGGAGGGCGGGGCAGAGCTGGGCGTGGCGACAGAGGGCTGCCGCACCTCGATCAGCTCCTGCGCGGAGAACTTGAGCAGTAGACTCTGTATGCAGACATGGGAGACTGCAGCCTCAGGCTGAGACACACAGGGAGAAGCAGAGGAACACACACATAAGAACTACATATCCCACAGCACTCTTATGCACCATCCCGTTTCAGTACACCGCTTTCCCCTTCATAAGCTTTGCCACATCAGATGCAAACTGACCCTGCCAATAAAGCGCTGGTGAAGGGATGAAGGTGTGTTCGATATGAGCTTCCCTAGGCGGAGCTATCACAAGCCCCCTCCCACCATGGGCGGCGCTATGACCAGCCCCTCCCTCCATGGGCGGCGCTATGACCAGCCCCTCCCTCCATGGGCGGCGCTACGACCAGCCACTCCCTCCATGGGCGGCGCTATGACCAGCCCCTCCCTCCATGGGCGGCGCTACGACCAGCCACTCCCTCCATGGGCGGCGCTATGACCAGCCCCTCCCTCCATGGGCGGCGCTATGACCAGCCCCTCCCTCCATGGGCGGCGCTACGACCAGCCACTCCCTCCATGGGCGGCGCTATCACAAGCCCCTCCCTTCATGGGTGGAGTTATGTCCAGCCCCTGCCTACCTGGGCGAAGCTTTGAGCAGTTCCACACATGAATTCACACATTTCCCACAGACACACTACAATCAAGCACACTCACACACACACACACACACAGACACAGATACACCCTCTCTCTCTCTCACTCACTCACACACACACACACACACACACACACACACACTCACTCACTCACTCACTCACTCACTCACTCACTCACTCACTCACTCACTCACTCTCACTCACACTCACTCACACTCACTCACACTCACTCACACTCACTCACTCACACTCACTCACACTCACACTCACAGTGCTCAGCTGGGTGGTGATGGTGAGCGAGTCTGTTGGGAGCGAGAGGCTCAGCTCTGACAGGTATCCCAGAAGCCTCCTCTCCAGTTCTGGGTCAGGGGGGCGCTCTGCTTGGGGAGTGCTCTGGAGGGCTGGGCCGGGACTGTCACTGCGCGTGGACCCCCCCTCCACAGACCCCACCTCTGCACAGAGAAGCACAGTACATTAACACTGCACTGAGAGAGAGGGTTAATACAGTATATACACACTGCACACTACAGTACATTAACACTGCACTGAGAGAGAGGGTTAATACAGTATATACACACTGCACACTACAGTACATTAACACTGCACTGGGAGAGGGGGTTTATACAGTACATTAACACTGCACTGAGAGAGAGGGTTAATACAGTATATACACACTGCACACTACAGTACATTAACACTGCACTGAGAGAGGTTTAATACAGTATATACACACTGCACACTACAGTACATTAACACTGCACTAAGAGAGAGGTTTAATACAGTATATACACACTGCACACTATAGTACATTAACACTGCACTGAGAGAGAGAGAGTGAGGGTTAATACAGTATATACACACTGCACACTATAGTACATTAACACTGTACTGGGGGAGAGGGTTAATACAATACACACTGCACTGAGAGCGGGTAAATATAGTATATACACACTGCAGTACATTAGCACTGCACCGTAGACTCGTTGTAGATGCAGCGTTACGGCAGTAACTCGTCAGTTAGCGTTACCTATGCCTAGCTGCGTGGGGTCCTTGCGGCGTCGCTGCAGCCGCACCCGCAGGGAGTCCAGCTGCTTCTTGTGTGCCTGGATATTGCTCCATGTGTCCGACATGTCGCGGGTGCAGTCACAAC
This sequence comes from Anguilla rostrata, assembly GCF_018555375.3. Taxonomy (NCBI): domain Eukaryota; kingdom Metazoa; phylum Chordata; class Actinopteri; order Anguilliformes; family Anguillidae; genus Anguilla; species Anguilla rostrata. The sequence continues at coordinate 778,893 of NC_057939.1, forward strand.
AAAGCTGCTGCAATTTCCAGTAGGAAGTGAGATACACGCATTAAGTGCAAAATATTTTAGCTGGCTTGCTAGCTAGCTAGCTAGCTACGGCGCACTGACCCAGTTTTCTCAATGAATCAAAAGAGAGCGTTAGGCGTAGACTAAATTGAAAATAGATAAATATAAAATAACCTTGTTGGCTAGCACAGTAATTTGTTTCTGCGACAGCAGTCTTGTCGTTTGTGAATTCCTTTGGATTTTAAACTATATATTAGCAATGCACTTTTATCGTTTCCAAACTTCCAGCATCCGCCCGGGTGTGTTTTAGAAAAGGACACGTTTCCTGTTTCTAACAGATCACTTCCGGAAGCTCCAGTGCTACACTATGGCTGTGTCCCAAACCGCATACTTCCATGCTCCGAGTGCACATAGCGAGCATGCCGCCATCTTGGAGTGCGAGTCCAAACCGAAGTTCGGTAGTGCGGAGCACGGATAAAGTACCCGGATGCGCACTCCATTTGATCAAAATTTGAAGTGTGCATCCGTGCATGCTCCGACTGGGAAAAATACCACAATTCCTTTCGCGAAAACGGCCAAAAACAACGGTAATGGTGGATGACAGTCTAGTGTAGGCTACTCTCTCGGATTGGAAACTGAAATCATGTCATAGGAAAATGGTAAACAGGAGTTGGTGTATAAATAAAGTGGTACAGTGTTAATGAACAACGCAATATGTAAAGTATCAGTTGTTTTTATTAGTTTAAAGATATGTACTTTTAACGAGTGTAACGAGCTATATTGAATACATCGGTGCTAATCGTCGGGTCCCGTCTTGAATTATAAACTGCCGTTTTATTCTCGCCACTGCCCATCTTTTCATTTAATTTGAAATACACCCCTTGCCTATGGAGTAGCCACCACAAACATGACCGACTCCATAAATGTTGCCTAACTGAGTACCCAGCGCGAAAGTATACAGCGCGAAAATAATGAAAAAACAGACACGACTGTTTACAATGAAATGGCAACTTTATTATGGGGTTGACAGTACACTGAAAGCTATCCAAACTGCAATTAATATTTTCCAAGCTATCGTTGCCTTCCACTGCTCTTCTGACAGCAAAAAGGAGAATTCAATTGAAGTGGCTAGCTCGCAAAAAGTTGCTGATATTATTAGCCTACTGGTTAGTCTAGAATCTAGATCATAATATTTCAGTAGCCTACTACTACTCAGTGTGAGCATCTACCGACCGGGTTCGTTCGGTAGACAGAAAAACATCAGATTTTCAACTGTAGTCTATGTAAAATAGGCGAAATATAAGTAACAACCTGTACCTAGTTATGTAGAAAAAAACGTTCTTGTTATCCTCCGGAGGTAATTCTTTCAGTACTTTCGCGATTTTCGCCCAGTGCTAGCTTTAGTTGCTACGGGGACATGTATCTGCCACTGCATAGAGATTCATGGAACTTGTCTTTACTTGAGATCATATTGTAGAAGTGTCCCGTCTTGTGTATTTCAGGTTAATATGAAAAAGGCTGGTCCCTACTAGCATTTCTAGCGATCCGTTACATATTCACAGTTGTAACCCAAGTAGCAGGAAGCAAAATAGCCATTAAGAAGAAGCGACATTTGCACTACTTAATGTTCGCGATTATGGAATTAATTAGAATATCAATATAACTAAAATGTATATGTATTAAGTAAGATTTTTTCCCATTTAGACAGTTATGTGTAATTTTTACAAGACTTGCATTTAAATAGGTAACGGAGTCCAGTCCGCTTGATTAAATATGAAATAAATGCGGTAGGATTTCAGATGGTCGATAATATGCCCTCACTCTCACGTTATTCCCCTCAGGTTTATTACCGAAATTTTACCGATAGTTACGGCAAAGGTTAAAGGTTATGGGTCAGATGTCGTCACGAAGTGCATCCCACTCATTTAACTGTTTCTCCGTGCTACTGCACTTCCATGGTTCGGAGTGCATAGTCCCAAGCATTGCCTGGAGTGCGTATTCCGGAGCACGGTAGTGTGGAGCATGGAAGTTTGCGGTTTGGGACACAGCCTAGGGTGCTACAGCGCCTCAGCGCCAAGTGCTGGCGATGATGAGGAAGGACTACGGTGGCTCTGAAGTACAAAACAAAAAGAAAACGCAAAAACAAAAACTTTCGGCCCAGGGGTGCAGATGCAACATACAAAAACAAAAACATGCAGCCTTGAAGTGCAAAACACAAATACAAAAAGAAAATGCAAAAACAAAAAGGAGCAGCCCTGAGGTGCAAAACACAAACATACAAAAACAAAAACGTGCAGCCCTGAAGTGCAGTGTTGCACTGTTGCACTTTGGGGCTACTAATTTTTGTTTTGTATGTTGCATATGCACCTCAGGGCAGCTAGTTTTTGTATGTTTGTGTTTTGCACCTCAGGGCTGCTCCTTTTCGTTTTTGCAATTTTTTTTAATATTTGTGTTTTGCACTTCAGAGCCACCGTAAAGGACAGTATATGCGGGTAGTGTATAGAGACCTCAAAAGCTTCTTACATTTGAAATCGCAATCCGTGTACTTGCAAAATAATTTAAATAACCTACAGGCGCTGACTGAACTATACAGCCCTTTAGTCACTCTCTTAAGCGCTGCTCTTTTCTAGCCAGTTGGAAACACCGTTTTAGCTGCTGCTGCAGACATAATTTACAGGGTGAATTGTGTGCATGTGTTATCGCTCATACTTTTTTGATATATGCAATATGCATGCATATGCAATCCATGCTAAACGATTGTACTGCATTGTCAGACACGTTAGATTTACAGTAAATTGGTGCTGTTAAAGGATCATATGTATGTATATTATTGCTGTAATCACTGTTACCGTTGTTATTATGATTGATTATCACACTTTGACAATATTTACTTCGAAGTATGTCATGCCAATCAAGCAATTTAAATTTGAGTGCAGTTTTTATTCTCGCCGGCAGATGGCAGATATCTAGCCGTTTGGTAGGTAACTCCATCCGCGAGAGACGAAGGTCCGTCCGCTCTTGCTGTCACCCAGTGAAGATGGCGGACACAGAGGTGGAGAGTGAGTCGAAAACGGCCGATAACGATGATTTTCAGACTCTGAAGGTACTTACATTTACAGTGTTGCGACGTGCAGTCTTCTATCAGCTCTGGAGTTATATACGGTATATGCATTTGTTTGATCCGTGTGTTATTGCCTGCTTATTTATTTTATAGAAATGGTTTTGCATTGTTTCTCTATAGCTACTCCTCTCAATTGTTAACCAGCTGTCCAAACCAGCTATGTATTGTGCGGACGCGTTACTATAACAACCTCGTTAGCTTGCTTGCTGGTTATCACTGACTTGCATTTTTACTGAAAGGGACGCTGGCCTAACATTGTAACTTTAGGTAACGTTATGTAGACACATAACGAAATTACTCTTCTCCATTAACAGATTTATTTGCTTGTGGACGAAGTTGCATCGATTTAGTGATAGGCTATTTTCTTTATAGCCAGTTCGCTAATTCCAAGCTAAACTCTAGCTTTAATTAAGAATCTGAACGCTAAACTCAGAGGTCCACACGGACCAGAGCCGTTGTGCTGCTGTGTCCTACACCGCTCTCTTTTGTCGATGTTTTGATCTCTAATCTTTGATCTCTAATCTTCTAAAAATTAAATTGTTGGTGTGAACACCCGGTCTTTCAGTTAAGAGTGTACTACAAAAAATAGTGTTGAGATCGTATGTGGAGATCGAGGTTTAGGTATGCCTGTGCAGTCGGATAGCAACACAGACGGGAGGGAGGGTATCCCGTTGCCGGAGATCTGGTCCTCTTCGGGCGTTGTCACTAGGGTTACTGAGACGCGGGCGGGGAGACTCTAAATGACATACCTGCGGTTTCTACGAGTTAACTGAAAGTGAGAAATGTGCGCGCGGTGGAGGTGTTGTATTGGGGTCTGATGTACTGAGTTGCTTTGCAGATAAAGACTGCCCCTCCCGTTGTCTTCGTCCTCACACCATTGGGACGGCACCTGAGTAGGGTGGGGCAAAAGCCTGCGTCCAGTGCCCTGTGTTTATTGGAGGAAAATATTATTGGGTGGGGTGGGGGGTGGAATCCCTAGCTAACAGAGGAAGCAACAACGCCTAAGGCAGTGGTAACCAAGCCTGTTCCTGGAGATCAACTTGGTTTTCATTTCAACCTTAATTTGGCAAGTCTGATTCTAGTAATGAACAGCTTAATGAGATTTCTGGCTGTTGAATGAGATATGATTTTGTTAGGGTTGGAGTGAAAACCTGCAGGATGGTAGGCTAACAGGTTTTCGGTCAATTTGAGAGCCCAGGAAAGGCCCTTCTTTGGCACAATATTTGCCGTTTGGATTAACCTTTCCCCTTTAAACAGACATAAACAGGTTTACATAGATTTAATTTAAGAGATTTTCTTGTGTAGTATCGTACATAGGTGCTCTCAGCTGAATGAAACTAATCGAGAGCAGAAAGACTTGGGACAGTGTGTTTAGCAGGAAGGTCTTTTAAAGGGACAATGTGTTTAGCAGTGAGGTCTTTTAAAGAGACAATGTGTTTAGCAGTGAGGTCTTTTAAAGAGACAATGTGTTTAGCATTGAGGTCTTTTAAAGGGACAATGTGTTTAGCACTGAGGCCTTTTAAAGAGACAATGTGTTTAGTATTGAGGTCTTTTAAAGGGACAATGTGTTTAGCACTGAGGCCTTTTAAAGGGACAATGTGTTTAGCACTGAGGCCTTTTAAACGGACAATGTGTTTAGCAGCACATTCCAGCTCTGTTGACAGGGTTGTTGGCTAGCCCTGTCTGCAGGAAGTGCTTGAGTCTGGGTGAGCGTAATGTCTCAGGGTCAATATGCCCTCTGTATGACCTTCTCTGCTCTCACTTCCATGCTAACATCAGCGTAAGACATTGTTGCTTGGAAACCATCAGCAAGTTCAGTTGTTTGGGTCACTGAAGCTCCTGGCAGACAGTAGGCCTATTTGTAACTACGTCACTAAGATCTCATGCAGCGAGAATCAGGTAGCCAGGCTTGTCCAGGATCTGCACACAGAGCAGTGCATGCTGGGATGTTGTCTGCTTTAATTAATGAGGGGGGTAATAGATTTATATGCCAATTTTGAGTCTGTGCTACATTTGCACTTAGGCCTTCTCTTTTCTTTTTCCGCACTAAAGTGGGGTGGGGTGTGAAAATGTACACATTCTCACTTATGTAAATATAATCTTAAAACATGTTTAGTGATTAGGTCATTTGAGGTATTACTGTAGATTTGAAGACTGAGTTTCATCTTATTTCTCAGAAATCTGGAAGCCAAATAAGGAACTGTTGCTAAGCAATTTCTTGGGCAACCAGGCAACCATAAAGAGCCAAAGTGGCTTAGCATTAGCCTAATACCTACAGTATGTTCTGTGTTTTGGAAAAAAATAGGCTGTTACCATGGATGTGACATTGCTCACTCACTCTGGAACAGAGTGTATTTGTGCAAGCTGTTCTTAGGGCCATTTTACACATGAACTTTTGATCAAGTGTTTCTACAATTCAAAAGAAAATGGGTTTGTTTTGAGCTGTATGTGGATCATGACCTATATTTAACTCAGTATTAATATACTGTAGTGTGCAGTGTGTATATACTGTATTAACCTCCTCTCTCAGTGCAGTGATAATGTTCAGTAGTGTGCAGTCAGTGAGTGCGCACATATATTAAGTCACTCTTTGCAGTGTTAATTTCTCTCTGTTCTATAGGAACTTGTGGACCAGCTCTATTATTTCAGGGACCACTATTTTGAAACACACAGTGTGGAGGATGCTGTGAGGAAGCAGAATGATGTCACGTTGGAAATGGAGAAGATTCTGAAGAGACTGGAAGAGAAAGAAGGTGGGACTCCAGTCACCAATATAGCCCTCTCACACACACCATCTCTCTTTCTCTCTCTCACACACACACTCACACTCATCTCTTTCTCCCTCACACACACTCACACACATCTCTCTTTCTCTCTCACACACACTCATCTCTGTCTCACACACTCACATTTTCACATTGTCTTTCAATTCAATAATGCTTTATTGGCATGACTGTAAATTAACGATATTGCCAATGCAATGTCTTGTCTCTCTTCCCTGCACCCCCCCCCCAGAGAGGTACAGACACAGTGCGGAGTTCCTCCTGCTGCGGGGCCGGTGTCTGAGTGTGGCCGCGGGGTTCAGTGTGCAGGCTGAGGAGAGTCTGTCCCGGGCCGTGAAGCTGGACCCGGGGCTGGTGGAGGGCTGGAACACCCTGGGGGAGCAGTACTGGAGGAAGGGGGATCTGATCGGGGCCAAAACCTGCTTTACTGGGGCTCTGCAGCAGGTCTGTCACAGCAGGGGTCCCAGCATACAGTCACACACTCGCACACTCACGCACTCACACCCATAACCTCACAAACTCATGCACTCACACACTCATACAATCACACATTGACACTCACACACCATCATTTATGCATTACAGTATGCTTTTCTGTTAATTTTCAAATGCTTCCCCCATTTTTTCTGTTTGGAATCATAGGCTGCATTGTCCTGCTTGGCTTCCAGCTGCAGTTCTTTTAATCTTTCTTTCTCTCTCCCTCTCCCTCCCCCCCCATTCCTCCCATCCCTCTCTCTCAGTGTAAGAATAAGGTGTCCCTGCGCAGCCTGTCCATGGTGTTGCGGCAGCTGCCAGGAGGGGGCGCTGAGGAGCAGGGGCAGAGGGTGCTGGAGAGTGTGGATATGGCTCGTCAGGCCGTGCAGCTCGACGTCACTGACGGCATGTCCTGGTGTGAGTCTGCCGGAGGAGAGGGCTATCTGGGGCAGTTTGGTGGTAGATCTGGGGCAGTTTGGTGGTAGATTTGGGGGCAGGTTGGTGGTAGATTTAGGGTAGTTTGGTGGTAGATTTGGGGTAGTTTGGTTGTAGATTTGGGGGCTGATTGGTGGTGGATTTGGGGAAGTTTTGTGGTGGATTTGGGGTAGTTTTGGGCAGGTTTATGGGTAGCTTGACGATGTGTTTTTCAGATGTACTGGGGAACGCCTACATCTCCCTCTTCTTCACCAGTGGACAGAACCCCCAGGTTTCACAGCAGGCAATGAGTGCCTATGCACAGGCTGTGAGTACTTTCACACACGCACACACTCACACACTCTCACACACGCATACAGACTATTTACACAAACAGACTGAGTATTCACACACACACACTCAGAATCTGACCTCCTCTCTGTGCTGCAGGAGAAAGTGGACATAACCGCCTCGTCCAACCCTGACTTACACTTCAACAGAGCCACGGTAACACTGCCCCCTTATTCCTCTCTCACTCCCTCTCTCCCCCATGCCCTTCTCATCACCCTCTTATCAAACTCATCCTTCTTTCTCCCCATCCCTCTCTCCCTCATCTTCTCTCAATCATCTTTCTCCCCTCATCCCTCACTCAGTCCCTCTCTCCTCATCCCCTTCTGATCACCCTCATCCCTCTCTCATTACCCTCTCATCACCCTCATCCTTCTTTCCCCCCTATCCCTCTGTCTGTCATCTCTCTCCCTCATCCTTCTCTCCCTCTCTCCTTTCAGAGTCATGGCTGAGTGCTTCCTGTCTCTGAGTTCTCTCTGCTGTGTTCAAGGTTACAGTCATTCTGGTTGGTTATTCTGACAGGGTACAGTTCTGACAGTAATCCTCCAGCAGAGGCAGGTTCTGGTGAAAACCACAGTCAGTGTGTGACGGAACAAGATTATTTGTGTAGAGCACGATTTTAATCTAATTTTGAATCGCAGGACTGCCAGACAGGTCCTGAGGAACTGCAAACTTGTTGGTCTAACGGTGGAATAGTGCTTGGCCTTCTCAACCTGACTTTCCCATTGCTGAGTTTGTATTAAACTCTTTCCTGTCGCTGTGAATCTAAAATGTGCTGTACTGTGGCACCTTTGAGCAGAAGCTGGTCTGTGTCTTTCAGCTCTTCCAGTATGAAGAGATGTACGGGTCAGCGCTGGCCGGGTTCAGCCGGGCCGCAGCCCTGGATCCAGCCTGGGCAGAACCTCCAGAGAGAGAGAGACAGCTGCTGGACTACCTGGAGCGGTTGACCATCCTCATCAGCAATAAGGCATGCTGGGACTGGAGGGCACTCACACCTGCAGCGATGCATTGAGGCTCTTGTGCTGTGCCTGCAGTGACTCTTAACATCCGCACCCTCTGCCTCCTCCCTCACTCCTTCCTCCCTCTATCTGTCCCTCTTTCCATCCCTTCCTCCCCTCCCCCCTCTCCATCTCCCTCCCTCTCTCTGTGCAGGGTAAGGTGAAAGCGCGCAGGCTGAGGTCGATGTTGTCGTCTCTATGCCCGTCTGCACTGGGCCCCTGCTCCTCCCCGCAGTTCCGCTCCCCTGCAGGCCGCGTGGGAAGCCTGGAGCCCCGGTGCCTGTCTGCCCTGGCTCACGGCCTCAACCCTGGGGCAGCTGCACTGGGGAAGGTGGTGTTCAGCCTTGCTCCAGAGGGACGCATGGCCTTGTGAGTGCATTACATCACGTCGCCGCTCTTTGTGATTGGTACTCTCCAGTGAAGAGTCAGGCCTCTTACTGGGAAGTGTGCGGTTGTAAGGCTGGTTCTCTGTCGCCGGCAGCACCTTTGGGATGGTGGACGGTGAGGAGAACTGCTGTGCGGTGATGGTCTACAACACAGCCGACAGCTGGGGCGTCCTGATCGGTGACACTGTGGTCATCCCCGAACCGCAGGTCAAACGACACAGTGTCACACACAACGGGCAGGTCAGCATCCGCACGTGCACACTGGATTAAACGCACACAATATATATATAACCCTAACCCTACACCTTGCTGTCCTATTTGTACGTTTAGAAGAACACACTGCTCCGTTTGTCCTCCTCACCATCTCTCTCCCTCTCCCTCCCTCCCTCCCCTGCAGTCATTTGACTTCCGCAGTATCCGTGTCGACTCTCCGTTGCTCCTCATTGTGAACGGGAAGAAGCAGGCTGCCCGAAGCCAGACCGCCGCCTCCGTCAGTTACAGACCACAGAGCGAGTGAGGGGGCGGGGCTCCCAGCCCCAGAGCGAGTGAGGGGGCGGGGCTCCCAGCCCCAGAGTGAGTGAGGGGGCGGGGCTCCCAGCCCCAGAGTGAGTGAGGGGGCGGGGCTCCCAGCCCCAGAGTGAGTGAGGGGGCGGGGCTCCCAGCCCCAGAGTGAGTGAGGGGGCGGGGCTCCAGGACCCAGAGTGAGTGGGACAGGGTTGGGGGGCTTCTGAGGGGGTGGGGCTCCAGAGTGACTTGGGGGTGGTGGAAAATGGGGGGTGTTTGCAGGGGGGTTTGTTTTGAAATGGTATAGTAAGCCAGATCATAACGGAGGAAAGTGTGAGAGGGGCAAATGGATAGGGAGAGGGGGAGGCCCGCAGGAGAGGAAGAGGAGGGGCCACAGGAGAGGCTGAGTGAAACCTCTGAGATGGATACTGGGACAAAGTGAGTGAAAAAGGGGTGGAAGGCAGAGGGAGATATAGACTGAATGAAGAGAGTAAAGCAGTGTACATTTTGTTTTTATATTCTTTTTGTAAATATTATTTTTTTGTTTTTGGGGTTGTTTGCTTTTGTATGAAAAGAAGGTTGATGTCTGAATTTTCTTCGGATTAATTAAAAGCCTGTTTCTATTCTGTTTGTCTGTTCCTTAATTTGAAATCTCAGAACTTTAGTGATGACAGAGAGTAAAACAGTAGGAGGAGCCTCTTACTGTTACTGACTGCAGTACTGCCAGCCTCCTCTGCAGATGATGAGTCCCGACAGCTCCACAAACAGGGAGCTAGTCACAAGCCCTAGGGGGCGCTAGAGAGCTCAAGCAACAGGACAGCACCTCAGCATTACTGTGATACGCACACACTGTGGCCATGCTAGCTCTTCTGTAACACAGCTGTAAATGCATCTCAGCCTTTCACTGCTTCATACCTGAGTGTCATACACACTATGGCCCTGTGAAGTGTCTTCAGGTGTAACTCTGGTAACCTTTCTGAGCCCTAAGACTGAGACAGTGAGCACAAAGCAGGCTGAGGAAGAGGAGCACACGAACACGCTTCACAAATCCAGCCTGTATTTGCATAACGCAGCGGAACAGCGCCTGCCTCACTGCTTCCTGGGAAAGGCTCGGGCCTTGGGGTGGGGAGGCGTGCTGAAGTGGAAAAAGCCCCTGGCGTTGTTTGGGTCCAGAGAGGAGAAGAGCCTGTCTCCGTCACAGCCAGGGAACTGGGGGCTGCTGCCGGGAGAGGCTGGTCTGCCCGCCCCTGGGGAGGAGGGAGGCAAACCAGCCCTGCTTTGAGACCACAGGCATTTTTCCACGTTATGTTACAGTAATTACACTGTGTTGTGTTAGTCATTACATTACAGTTATCATATAACATTAGTCATTACATCTATTACAGCATAGCCATTACATGCATAACCATCATATTCCATCCATTACATGGCACATTACAGTAATTATGCTCCATGACATCAAATTTCATGTAATAGGGGGGTTGTTGGTCTGACCTGTGCTGTACTGGGGGGGTGCGACTCGCCCGTCTCTCTCCCCCACCATGTTGCGCAGCCTCAGTGAATCATACAGGCCTTGCAGCTTCTGATACTGTCTGTTCCTCTCCATCAACCGCTCTGACACATCACTGTACTTCCTCTTGTACTCCTCCATCACCTGCAGCACAGACACACAGCACTCACACTAATACACAATCGCCTGCAGCACAGACACACAGCACTCACACTAATACACAATCGCCTGCAGCACAGACACACAGCACTCACACTAATACACAATCGCCTGCAGCACAGACACAGCACTCACACTAATACACAATCGCCTGCAGCACAGACACACAGCACTCACACTAATACACCATCGCCTGCAGCACAGACACACAGCACTCACACTAATACACAATCGCCTGCAGCACAGACACACAGCACTTACACAAATACACCATCACCTGCAGCACAGACACACAGCACTTACACAAATACACCATCACCTGCAGCAGACACACAGCACTCACAGTAATACACCATCACCTGCAGCAGACACATAGCACTTACACACCATCACCTGCAGCACAGACACACAGCACTTACACTAATACACCGTCACCTGCACCACAGACACATAGCACTTACACTAATACACCATAACCTGCAGACACACACCATCACAGCACTATGCTCATTTGTAAGCTGTTCAAGCTGTTCTTGAATTTTTATTTTTGCAAAGTAGTGCAAAAATAAACGGACACGTGATGAAGATGCCGAGCGGACAGAATCGTCCTCCCATTGATCACATGCTTGTTTAAACATTCACAGTAATTGGGAATTTTCTCCAGTGAAATATTGGCATTTAAGAATAAAATCTTGAATGTCATCCAGTCACTACTCTAATTTTTAAATGTTGATCTAATGTTATCTTCTTTGCATACTTTATTGTTCAATTGCAAGTTGTGCAAAATAAATTCAATCCATCAGTATGCTGTGTATCAGGCAGAAACTGCTTCACTCGTTCACTCAGACATGCTTTTCATTGTATTTACTCCATCCATGTTCACTTTCCTTATTGACTCTCACATATTAGATCAACTAATTGCTTTTATAAATGTCTCAATTAGAAACTCAGTTGTACGATCAGCCACTTCACTGTGCTGCTGGAGTGCCTATAGAGTGCCCCCTGGAGGACAACCATAGAAATACAAGTTTAAATCTCTGCAGGTCACCCGGTGGAACAAACTGGTGGCCTTACTTATAATGGGCAGTTATGTGGCGGTACTATGGGGAAGTAACAGGAGCAGAAACAGGACCTTTTTGAGTGAAGTGATCTCCCCTCGCATGGCGTTGAGCTCCAGCTCTCTGGTCTGATTCTGCTGGGCCAGCAGCTTCTCCATCTGTTTCACCTGAGCATCTGCCCGAGAGAGACTGTACTCCTGATACAAGCGCTCCTGCTGCACCTGCAATACACACACACACACACACACACACAGACTGTACTCCTGATACAAGCGCTCCTGCTGCACCTGCAATACACACACACACACACACAGACACACACACACACACACACACAAACTGTACTCCTGATACAAGTGCTCCTGCTGCACCTGCAATGCACACACACACACACACACACACACACGACTTACTCCGAACAACTCTCTGCACTGCAACACACACACACACACACACACACACACACACAGACTGTACTCCTGATACAAGCGCTCCTGCTGCACCTGCAATGCACACACACACACACACACACACAGACTGTACCTATACAGCCTCATGCACTGCAATACACACACACACAGACTGTACTCCTGATACAAGCGCTCCTGCTGCACCTGCAATGCACACACACACACACACACACAGACTGTACTCCTGATACAAGCGCTCCTGCTGCACCTGCAATGCACACACACACACCCACACACACACACACACACACACACACAGCACCTGTACTCCTGATACAAGCGCTCCTGCTGCACCTGCAATGCACACACCCACACACACACACACACACACAGACTGTACTCCTGATACAAGCGCTCCTGCTGCACCTGCAATGCACACACACACACACACACACACACACACAGACTGTACTCCTGATACAAGCGCTCCTGCTGCACCTGCAATGCACACACACACACACACACACACACAGACTGTACTCGAACAAGGCTCCTGCTGCACCTGCAATGCACACACACACACACACACACACACAGACTGTACTCCTGATACAAGCGCTCCTGCTGCACCTGCAATACACACACACACACACACACACACACAGACTGTACTCCTGATACAAGCGCTCCTGCTGCACCTGCAATACACACACACACACACAGACTGTACTCCTGATACAAGCACACACACCTGGTATGTCCAGAAGGCGAGAGCTCGGCCGCTGATGTCCAGTACGGTTTCGGGCCTCAGGCCAGCCAGCACCATGGCCTTGTACTCCTCAGAGGGGGCCAGCTCCGTGCGCACGATGTCCAGCTTCCCCGAGAGCGCTGAGGAGCAGGCGGGACAGATAGCGGGAGAGCGGCTGAACTCACCCGAGCCGTGCTGGTCACAGAACGCGTGCGAGCATGCCGTCACCCAGGCAAAGCCCGTCAGAACCGCCCGACACTTGGGGAAATTACACAGGAGGGAGTCCTCGCACATGGACATGTCTGACAATCACACAGGAGAGCATCAAAATCACACAGGAGAGAGTCAAAATCACACAGGAGAGAGTCAAAATCACACAGGAGAGAGTCAAAATCACACAGGAGAGAGTCAAAATCACACAGGAGAGAGTCCTCACACATGGACATCTCTGAGGGGGGAGACAACACACTATCACAAACATTATGCAAAACACCATATCACACAATCAAACACTACAGGCGCATACATATATATATAAACTAAACACTACACGTATCACATTCACCAACATACACACAATTAGCATGTACAGTAAACATAGCGTCTGTCATTTAGCTGTAACCTGTGATACAACCAGACGTGAATCTTATGAACAGGAATGGCAGGCCCATATTGCTGAGCATTGGGGGCCCCGAGGGCCGAGTTTCGGGAAACAGGATGACAGTGGAAGTCGGTCAGAGGGGATCCATGGGGTTTTCTGTCTAGGTAGGGCCTGCTTAGTCTCTAGAATCGCCTCACACAGCAAAAACAAGTTAAAGCCCAAAAGACAATTTGGACCGTTTTTCGTGGTTGCGTTCTGGCCATCTGTAATAATACACAGACTAACAAAACCATCAGTTTTACTGCAGTCTGGCCCATTCTAGTGAAGCTCAATACGTGCTTCTGTCGCAAGTCACAAATTTATGCTGCGACGCCAGTTTACAATACATTCAGGCAACCATGTAACGCATAAATTAGTGATAATTGTAATAGCCTACTTTTAAGTAAAAAATACAACGTCTGAGCCAATGCTTTGAAAAATCACTGCAACTTTGAAACGGTTTGTTCTTTCAAATGTAAGCCTCTATTTCACTCTTACGCGGAATGACATGAAATGAACGTTCGGTCGAGAAAAAACAACTAACGTTGACTAGCTAGACTATCACAGCTAGCAATCTTAGTTCAAAAGTTGCGCCATATTATAATTTGGCAAAATTACTGAATTCAATAAACATAGCCACTAACAATTTCAACATACAATTATTATAGCTAGCTCAATATGCCTTCTGTAGAGCCTGGACTAACTAAGTTAACGAGCTGGCCAACGGTATGCCTTATGACCGTTATCTTAGCAAGCTAAATAAGCTTAGTTATCTACTACGCATCTAATGATTAGCTTTAGGCATTATGCTACATTAACGAGTCAAATTAATCTAATAGCCTAAAAAATCGCAAGGGCTTAGAAGTTGTTTCATTTACTCTCTAGAATAGCGCACATAAAAAAGACAAATACGTTCGTGAATAAATATAATTTTACCTCTTACCGAGAATACTAAATCACCGTTGCGAAGGTAGTTTGTAATTACGGGGCCTCGGCAGCTCACCTGAATTGAAAAGCCTCGTGCGTTAAATACAAAATTATTTTCTCTGATTGGTGGATCAGACCAACTGAAATCTGTTACGGAGAGGGTGCCAACATGGCTGGCAGTGATGCTGTTATGTGCTTATTCGATATATCACTATACTCTAAGAAACATGGGCAGTAGTCCAAACTTTGTTTCCTTATGCTGGGTGAAACAGATTTGTTGGGGTGTGATAGCATATCTCGCACGCCAGGGAGCGCTATATAGTATTTATCGCTTGCCAGCCAACTTAAACCCTGAATTCTGCTATGGTCTGCAGATCAGCACCAGTAGCCTAGTACAAGAGTCTCTCGAGGAAGTTGAATTGTTGAAAAGTTTCGTGTTGAGTGGAACCCACATTGGTTTTAGACCATGTGAAGGAAATTTCGCTGACAGTTCAGAGTATAGGCTAATCACCTATAATATAGCGGGGTATTTTTAAGGATATAAGCTGTCCTGTATATGAGTAAAGAATAAAGGTGTACTTCATAAACTGTATACTGTGTTTCTCAGGTAATTCATGTCCGGCGCCTTCGTCCACACAAAAATAAACTTTACAAAGCAAGTTATCCTCCTGTCCGCCTATCAGGCATATGTACGAACAAGCTATATTAAACGAAAAAATATCCCACTGTAGCTTTGGAAGCAGTGGTTTGTTTTATAGTTAAAGTAACAAGCTGTTTTGAGATCCAAAATAGGTATTGGCTGTACA
Source organism: Anguilla rostrata (assembly GCF_018555375.3). NCBI lineage: Eukaryota > Metazoa > Chordata > Actinopteri > Anguilliformes > Anguillidae > Anguilla > Anguilla rostrata. The sequence goes on from NC_057939.1 coordinate 794,176, forward strand.
CTAATTAACAAGTGTGTCGTCGTTTTACTGTGCTTGTTGACGCTTAAATGAAGTGCATACTGATTTATTTCATGGAGAACGCAATAGGCCATTGTTATAGCGGTATAATAGTCATTTCCATGGGCCCCCTCCCCTACCCACTTTCCCTCTCCTCCCTCGTTTCCTCTGCACGATAGCGCCGAAAGCAGAAGCTTATCAGCTGATCTAAACCCTCTGTACCTTCAGTCGCGAGAGGGAGCGAGCACGAGTGGAGGACAGTAGCTATAGAAACCGAAGACCGATCGACAGCGAAACGGGAAGGAGCAATCAACAGCAAGCGCATTTAAATAAGCAGGCTATTCAGTACCAGGAAACGGTGAAAATAAAGTCGCGATTCAAAAAGACGGACGATGACACTGACCGGCCAATAAAACGAGAGGCAACAAGAATAAAAATCTGACGTCAACCCAAACTCACCAAACAGGAAAAGGTAACGTAATCCGTATATAAGAAATTGTCTACAATAACAGTGTTAAAAGATCGTTATGTCATTGTAATTGAGACAAACGTTTTCCCGTCGCCATACGTAGTTTTTCCATACAGCTGGACTACAGGTGGGATCGAGACACGTGTCCATGCGTTGGTCTTTAATGTTTTTACAATCTTCACCTGTTTCAGCCAGAGCCGGGTCAGGGGCTATGGAGAATAGGCTAGTCCTGTCCTCATCATCTTCCCTCTCCTCTCTGTTTCGGTTGTTCATACTTCCAGGAACCTGTTGTTTTTTGGTACTGTCAAACATGAAATATTGTTATATGGGCTCGTCTGTTTATCGGGACAGTATAGCCTAATAGAAAGTCCATGTTTCAAGACTGACTTACATCAGTTGATCGAATCAATAGTTCAAAGGCTCTTAGAAACTTGCGCTGTGGAGAGAGAGGGAGAGAGCGCGGACTGTGACCTTCAGCGCAGATTTTTATGGCTCGTCTCTAGAAATTATCAGCGCTCTGTGAACCCTGTACTCAAGAATCTCAGTTCCTTCCTATCCCGGTCTTCACGTGCTTGTGCGTCTGCGTTTCACCGTACCGGCATCTCCACGTGGCTGACCATCTCCCACGCTCCTTCTCACCTCTTTCATTCAAATGCAAACATGATTTTTTTTTTTTTTTTTTATCGCATGACGCATTACCATGTATTAAAAACAGGATCATCTGTATTCAAAAATTCTGTGTCGGCTGTCTGTGACAGACTGCTGAGTTTTGCCGTGTCAGCCCTTCTCTGTGGTCAGACTTAGGCTGCTCGTCGAGTCTATAGCAGGTCACCGTTTTTCTCAGCGGTTTATCAGACAGATAGACAGCCGCTCTATTTGGCGCTCCAGATAGCGCTACTCTTCGCGACCCAATAAGCGGGGCAGCTGTCTCTCTGTCCGTTTGTTTTTGTGAGGTACTGTCCCGAGACTGCTGTGTTAGTGACCTTCACAGTTGATCTCATTCATAACTTTAAACTTATTTTGTAACGATCTCTGCTCCGCTCCACTATCTGTTAAGATCCAGGGCTGTGTCGCTGTCCTGTCTCAGTGTGTGTGAAGTGGTGTTAGAATTAAAACCAAGCCAACGCACAACACCCTGATTTTTTTGAGAAGGGAAATACGCACTGGTCCAGTTTGGTCAGGTTTTGTCCAGTTAGGGTGGAAGGGTACAAATCTCTCTCTCCCCCCTCTCTCACTCCCCTCCCTCTCTCTCACTCTCTCTGTCTCCCTCAGCTACACATTTTCTTAGAAACAGCCTTTGAGTTATGAGGGGGAAAGTGTTGCTAAGTGACAGCAACAGATTATGTGGTATTTACTACTGAGCGCCCATGGGGTGAAGGTTAGTACAGGTTTGGATAGAGCTCCCCTCTGTCACAGATGCGTGTCTGTGGATGAACCAGCTCACACTGTCACAGACATGTGTCTGTGGATGAACCAGCTCACACTGTCACAGACATGTGTCTGTGAATGAACCAGCTCACACTGTCACAGACACGTGTCTGTGAATGAACCAGCTCACACTGTCACAGACACGTGTCTGTGGATGAACCAGCTCACACTGTCACAGACACGTGTCTGTGAATGAACCAACTCACACTGTCACAGACATGTTCTTTAGACAGCTCACGGTCACAAACACGTGCTGTGAATGAACCAGCTCACACTGTCACAAACACGTGTCTGTGATGAACCAGCTCACACTTCAGACACGTCGTGATGACATCCACACTGCACAACGCGTGTCTGTGGATGAACCAGCTCAACTTCACAGACGCATGTCGGAGACCAGCCACACTGTCACGCCGTCGTGATGAACTACACTGCAAGACGTGTCTGTGAATGACAGCTCACACTGTCACAGACACGTGTCTGTGAATGAACCATCTCACACTGTCACAGACGCGTGTCTGTGGATGAACCAGCTCACACTGCTGCAGACACGTGTCTGTGAATGAACCATCTCACACTGTCACAGACGCGTGTCTGTGGATGAACCAGCTCACACTGCTGCAGATATTGTCCAGCCCTCTTGTTTGTGCAGAAATGCTGGGACATCCTAAAGCAGATGGAAGTGCTGCCATTTTAATGGAAACCACATAACCACAAAGACATGGGGAAATTGGGAAAGACTGAACCTGACCCCCCCACCCCACCCCCCTCTCAAAATACAGCAAGTGAGGAAACAAAAAACTCCCCACAGGGAAGAAACGTGAGGAGGAGGGGAGCTTATCCTCCTCTGGCCAGCTCGGTGTCAGTTCTGTTAAACAAAATAAGACAACAGCAACATTAGATTTACACTTTTACATCTAATGTTGCTGTTGTCTTATTTTAACAGGTTCAGTCTTTCCCAGTTCCCCCATTTCCTGTTGTCCTATAAGAGTACATGTGACAGTGTCTCTATAAAAATAAAAAATAAAAACTTGAACTGACAATTGAACTGACTTCAGAATTATATGGAAACTACAATGCAGCCTCCCCCTGCTAATTCAGAGAACAAGCAAACTCAGACAGGAGCTGTTTAATGGATCTCACAAAGTGAGCAAGCAGGCTCCAGGTTCACTCACAGGACTAGCTGTGTGTGCGTGTGTGTGCCTGCGCGTGTGTGTGTGCACCTCTGTGTGTGTGTGTGTGTGCGTGTGCGCACCTGTATGTGTGTGTGTATGCGCGCATGTGTGTGTGTGCCTGTGTGTTTGTGCCTGTGTGTGTGCACACCTGTGTGTGTGTGTGTGTGTGTGTGTGTGCGTGCCTGTGTGCATGCGTTTGCGGGTGTGCGTGTGTGTGCTTGTGGGTGTGTGCGTGCCTGTGTGTGTGTATGCACGGATGTGTGTGTGTGCTTTGCCTTGTGAGGACCTCTGGCTCCCAGCATTAGTCCTGCTAATGTCACAGAAACAAATCTCTGCTCTTCTGTCCAGTGACTGCACTGCACTGTGGAGATTACAGCCTAGGTGCAGTTAGCATGTTTGAGGATATTTTATCTTTATGCTCCTTATTTATAGATCTGCTGATTGCTTTATGAGCTTAAGATTAAAATGTCCTTTCATTGTCTATTTTCATGGAAATTGCTTTAGTAGGATTAGCACATACATGTAAGATATCAGGATGTATAATGAGCTTCACGTAAAAAGGTACTGAACCAAAGGCAGCGTGTTACTAGAAAGCTGGTGACTGGTGCAACACAGCTGTGACCTGTTATAAACACAGTTATTGACACATTTCAAACTGTGTTTAATCTCTTGCTACATTCAGTTGAAGCATCAGACAGGTTCTTCTGCTGAACATCACATTCAGACAGCACATTGGACTCCATCTTACACTGCTGAATGTTCAGTAACAGCTCTTTAGGGTTAGATCTGTACGTTCAGTACTGTCTGTGCTGAATGTTCAGTAGTGTACGGCTCTTTAGGGTTAGATCTGTGCTGTTAGGGCTGCTTGCTGTGATCAGCACTGCTGGTGTCAGACATTCCTGTAAACAAACTTCTTTAGGCAACTGCCCCTCTAAAACCCCATCAACAGCTTATTGTACATCGCATTCCAGGAAACTCATTAAACTGCCATGATCCCCACTGCCAGCTCACAATGGTGTGTGTGTGTGTGTGTGTGTGTGAATGTGAATGTGTGAGTGTGTTTGACTGTGTGTGTGTGTGTGTGTGCACATATGTGTGTGCATATGCACTACCCGCTGCCGGTATTGCACTACATGATGTTTGATTGAACTGACCCACAAAATGGCTGACCCAGTAAATGTACAGATTTACGGGTATTCTAGCACAACTGGTTGGGTAACTAGCACAGCCGCAGCCAGCCTACAGTCTCTGTCACAGTAACAGTCACTTGCAACCCCTCAGATTTGAATCCATCTAAAAAGCGGCATCCAAAATACAGTGCAGTGTCGACATGATGGAATTTGGTATACCCGAGTTGCAAGAGGCAAGCAGAGTATAACCCAAAGGTAAACCCAAGAGTATAATGCAACAGACAATCTAGCCACACCTGCCTTCTCCAATCAGCTCTAATATGGCTCTGCCCAAATATGCCAGTAACAGAGTCCAAAAAATAGTCACAGTCAGTCTCTAACAGAGTTTCAGTCACATTCAATCTCAGTATCAGTCTCAGTTACAGTCAGTCCCAGTCAGTCTCATTAAGAGTGACAGTTAGAGTCTCAGTAAGAGTCAGAGAGTCTCAGTAACTGCCAGTTTCAGTAATAGTTATATTAAGTGTCAGTAACTGTCATATCACTGATCACAATCTCAGTAAGAACACAGTAATGGTGGCAGAGTCAGTAAGAACACAGTAACGTGGCAGTCTCAGTAAGAACACAGCAATGGTGGCAGTCTCAGTAAGAACACAGTAACGTGGCAGTCTCAGTAAGAACACAGCAATGGTGGCAGTCTCAGTAAGAACACAGTAACGTGGCAGTCTCAGTAAGAACACAGCAATGGTGGCAGAGTCAGTAAGAACACAGCAATGGTGGCAGTCTCAGTAAGAACACAGCAATGGTGGCAGAGTCAGTAAGAACACAGTAACGGTGGCAGAGTCAGTAAGAACACAGTAACGTGGCAGAGTCAGTAAGAACACAGTAACGGTGGCAGTCTCAGTAAGAACACAGTAACACGGCAGTCTCAGTAAGAACACAGTAACGCTGGCAGTCTCAGTCAGTGTATTGAGTGTGTGTGTGTGTGTGTGTGTGTATGAGTGCGTGTGTGTGCGATTTTATGGCATTCAGTGATGTAGGTGGATGGAAACGTGCTTCTGACACAGTCAGCCAATTAAATTGTGCAATTTCCTTGGCTAATATGCACCCATACAGGATGACAACAATATGGTGACACACATACAAACCACACTCATAAATGCACATATTCATTTTCTGTCTCTCCCATAGATATCACTATGACGACCACAGCTGGACGTTAGAATCAGAAACTGACATTTTTTGAAAAACCTGCCCTTTTTGACTGACGGCATCTCTGTCCAATAACTGACTCCTCCTCAACATAACAATGGCATCCTATAGCCCCGCCCCCACAAAGGAGGTGGCGCCCGAAGCGACCAATGGCTGTGGCCAGCTGCAGAAGGGGGAGCCGGGGGAGTCGATGAAGCTGAAGAAGGAGATCTCCCTGCTGAATGGGGTGTGTCTGATCGTGGGGAACATGATTGGCTCCGGCATCTTCGTGTCTCCCAAGGGCGTGCTGATGTACAGCGCCTCCTACGGGCTGGCGCTGGTGGTGTGGGCCATCGGCGGCGTGTTCTCTGTGTTCGGGGCGTTGTGCTACGCCGAGCTGGGCACCACCATCACCAAGTCGGGCGCCAGCTACGCCTACATCCTGGAAGCCTTTGGTGGCTTCCTCGCCTTCATCAGGCTCTGGACGTCCCTCCTCATCATCGAGCCCACCAGCCAGGCCGTCATCGCCATCACGTTCTCCAACTACATGGTGCAGCCCATCTTCCCCACCTGCATTGCCCCTTACCTGGCCAATCGCCTGCTGGCAGCTGCCTGCATCTGTGAGTACACCTGCTAATCTGCTGACCTGCACCTGCTCACCTGTCCCACCCCTGCACCTGCTCACCTGTCCCACCCGCGTTATAAGGAGGAGCTGGGGGAGGCTCAGGGTTTGTTATAGGGAGGTGCTGGGTGTGTTATAGGAAAGTTCTGGGAGGCGCTGGGTGTGTTATAGGGAGGTGCTGGGGAAGGCACTAGGTGTGTTATAAGGAGGTTCTGGGGAGGCGCTGGGTGTGTTATAGGGAGGTGCTGGGGAGGCACTGGGTGTGTTATAGGGAGGTGCTGGGGGAGGTGCTGGGGGAGGCGCTGGGTGTGTTATAAGGTTCTGGGGAGGCGCTGGGTGTGTTATAGGGAGGTTCTGGGGGAGGCGCTGGGTGTGTTATAAGGAGGTGTTGGGGAGGTGCTGGGTGTGTTATAGGGAGGTGCTGGGGAGGCAATGGGTGTGTTATAAGGAGGTGTTGGGAAGGTGCTGGGTATGTTATAGGGGGGTGCCGGGGGAGGTGCTGGCTGTGTTATAGGGAGGTGCTCGGAGGTGCTGGGTGTGTTATAGGGAGGAGCTGGGTGGTGCTGGGTGTGTTATAGGGAGGTGCTGGGGGAGGTGCTGGGTGTGTTATAGGGAGGTGCTGGGAGAGGCAATGGGTGTGTTATAGGGAGGTGCTGGGTATGTTATAGGGAGGTGCTCGGAGGTGCTGGGTGTGTTATAGGGAGGAGCTGGGAGGTGCTGGGTGTGTTATAGGGAGGAGCTGGGAGGTGCTGGGTGTGTTATAGGGAGGTGCTGGGGGAGGTGCTGGGTGTGTTATAGGGAGGTGCGGGGGAGGTGCTGGGTGTGTTATAGGGAGGTGCTGGGGGAGGTGCTGGGTGTGTTATAGGGAGGTGCTGGGGGAGGTGCTGGGTGTGTTATAGGGAGGTGCCGGGGGAGGAGCTGGGTGTGTTATAGGGAGGTGCCGGGGGAGGTGCTGGGTGTGTTATAGGGAGGTGCCGGGGGAGGCCCTGGGTGTGTTATAGGGAGGTGCTGGGGGAGATGCTGGGTGTGTTATAGGGAGGTGCTGGGGGAGGTGCTGGGTGTGTTATAGGGAGGTGCCGGGGGAGGTGCTGGGTGTCACATGGTTGTGTGTCAGTGCTGAAGCAGACCCAGTCACAGGGTCGGCGCTCTGAGGAATGTGCTGAGAAAGTGAGATGAGCTGGAGGAGGGGAAATGAAAGAAAGAAAAAAGAGAAGCAGCAGCACTCTGAGAGCGAGAGCAACAGAGAGAGAGAGAGAGAGGCTGGAATAGAGGGAACGTAAGAAAGAGAAATGGGAGGAGGTAAGGATAGAGAAGTTAGACAAGGAACAGACCTGAGTCAGAGTCAGCTGATTAAAAACACTGCCAGAGAAGACATGCACTCATGCATGCACACACACACACACACACACACACACACACGCTCATATACATACACTCACACAAACACGCACACACTCATACACTCACACAAACGCACCCTCTCACCCTCTCTACTATGAACATTCACCCTCAAACCCTCTCTAGTGCTGAAACTCACACTGGCTAGGACAGAGGTTTTTCTCTCTCAGTAAGTACTAGGCTCTTTGTAGGCATCGTGGTTGATGTGGCACTGTATCCACAGTAAGATATGGTCTGAGCCCCACTGAGAGTTGGTCTGCTGGGGTGTGTGTGTGACTGTGTGTATCAGGTGGGAACAGATATGAATTTGCGTGAATCAACAGTGATAATGCACTGAGAGATAAGCAGCACTCATAAACATGTTTTGTGTGTCTGAAAGGACATTGTGAAGGACAAGGAGTGCATTGGCAACTGGGCACTAGAATCAGTCAGTCAGTCTGTAATTCAGTCAGCCAGTCAGCACAGCACAACTTTTTGTGATTCTGTACTTTTATTTAAATGTAAATATTCTCATGATATCAGAGCAAAATTGACTTTAAATTAATTCCCACCAGCAACCCCTTGTCTTGCTGAGAGAACTCAACCCAAATGGAGGCGTCTTCTGGGGGCATTAGTGTCAGAGGGCAACAGTATCTGGGACAGTAGTGTCTGGGGGCATTAGTGCTGGGGGCAGCAGTGTCTGGGGCATTAGTGTCAAGGGGGCAATTGTTTTTTCATATGGGTGATATGGGTGTTTAATAACTTTTTTCATTAAAAAAATGAAATTCTAATTTTAAAAATTTTAGTTTTGTTTTAGTTTTGTCTTCACTCAGGTTCCCTCTGTCTAATATTATATTTTGTCTAAAGATCTGAAACTATTCAGTATGACAAATATGCAAACTTAAGTCTGCCTAAGTTAAGTGAACATTACATTAATATAACCTCCTTTGAGTTACACACAGTGCTGTTGGCTATAGGCTGTATCCCAGAATCCTGTTGTTCTTAATTGTGGCACAGATCTTGGCATCCTGGGATCAGAAGTTTCTCAAATTTGGTTTGCCAGGTGTTTCTCTATTTGTAAATTTTATTTCACAACTCTTCAGATGCGCGATGGATCAATCAATCAGTGGATTCACTGAGTCGGTCACTCAGGGTCTGTTTAACACAGCTCAGCGGATTCACTGAGTCGATCGCTCAGGGTCTGTTTAACTCAGCGGATTCACTGAGTCGATCGCTCAGGGTCTGTTTAACTCAGCTCAGCGGATTCACTGAGTCGATCGCTCAGGGTCTGTTTAACTCAGCGGATTCACTGAGTCGATCGCTCAGGGTCTGTTTAACTCAGCTCAGCGGATTCACTGAGTCGATCGCTCAGGGTCTGTTTAACTCAGCTCAGCGGATTCACTGAGTCGATCGCTCAGGGTCTGTTTAACTCAGCTCAGCGGATTCACTGAGTCGATCGCTCAGAGTCTGTTTAACTAAGCGGATTCATTGAGTCGATCACTCAGGGTCTGTTTAACTCAGCGGATTCACTAAGTTGATCGCTCAGGGTCTGTTTAACTCAGCGGATTCACTGAGTCGATCGCTCAGGGTCTGTTTAACTCATCTCAGCGGATTCACTGAGTCGATCGCTCAGAGTCTGTTTAACTAAGCGGATTCATTGAGTCGATCACTCAGGGTCTGTTTAACTCAGCGGATTCACTAAGTTGATCGCTCAGGGTCTGTTTAACTCAGCGGATTCACTGAGTCGATCGCTCAGGGTCTATTTAACTCAGCTCAGCGGATTCACTGAGTCGATCGCTCAGGGTCTGTTTAGCTCAGCGAATTCACTAAGTTGATCGCTCAGGGTCTGTTTAACTAAGCGGATTCACTGAGTTGATCGCTCAGGGTCTGTTTAACTCAGCGGATTCACTGAGTCGATCGCTCAGAGTCTGTTTAACTAAGCGGATTCATTGAGTCGATCACTCATGGTCTGTTTAACTCAGCTCAGCGGATTCACTGAGTCGATCGCTCAGGGTCTGTTTAACTCAGCGGATTCACTGAGTCGATCGCTCAGGGTCTGTTTAAGTCAGCTCAGCGGATTCACTGAGTCGATCGCTCAGGGTCTGTTTAACTCAGCGGATTCACTGAGTCGATCGCTCAGGGTCTGTTAGTAAGCCAGCGCAGTTCACTGAGTCGATCGCTCAGGGTCTAAGTCAGCTCAGCGGATTCACTGAGTCGATCGCTCAGGGTCTGTTTAACTCAGCGGATTCACTGAGTCGATCGCTCAGGGTCTGTTTAACTCAGCGGATTCACTGAGTCGATCACTCAGGGTCTAAGTCAGCTCAGCAGATTCACTGAGTCGATCGCTCAGGGTCTGTTTAACTCAGCGGATTCACTGAGTCGATCGCTCAGGGTCTGTTTAAGTAAGCCCAGCGCATTCACTGAGTCGATCGCTCAGGGTCTAAGTCAGCTCAGCGGATTCACTGAGTCGATCGCTCAGGGTCTGTTTAACTCAGCGGATTCACTGAGTCGATCGCTCAGGGTCTGTTTAACTCAGCGGATTCACTGAGTCGATCACTCAGGGTCTAAGTCAGCTCAGCGGATTCACTGAGTCGATCGCTCAGGGTCTAAGTCAGCTCAGCAGATTCACTGAGTCGATCGCTCAGGGTCTGTTTAACTCAGCGGATTCACTGAGTCGATCGCTCAGGGTCTGTTTAACTCAGCGGATTCACTGAGTCGATCGCTCAGGGTCTGTTTAAGTCAGCTCTCGCTCAGTAAGATGAGACAGGCCAAACACGCGAGTTCAGCGCAGACAAACGTTTACGCAGCCGAGGGAGGAGAGGGTGGAGCGGGATTCCAGGAAAGATAAAGAGAAAACACAGAGTAGAAAGAGGGAGGGAAGAAGAAGAGTAAGAGGAGAAGAGGGCAGGGGCTCTGTAAATTCCAGCGCGGTCGTTGGCATTCCCCCGTGGGGATGGCGCCTTTGTGCCTGGCCTCACCGCCATCCCGCGGCCCCCTGGGATTACCGTAAATTCACATCCTGCTCGATCTGCGGCGGCGTTCACACGCGGCGGGAAGCCGCGCGCACACACAGGCCCATTGTGGCGCTGACGGCGCTGATGCAAACACACGTTAATGATTACCACCCTCCCAGCATGACACACATTCCGCCTGTACTGCAGAGGAACGCCTCCAGCCACAGCCTCTCACCAATCACAGTCCAGTACTAGGCAGCTCACTGACCAATCATGTTCCACCATCACGCAGCTCACTGACCAGTCACGTTCTACCATCATGCAGCTCAATGACCAATCACGTTCCACCAGCACACAGCTCAATAACCAATCACGTTGAACAGCTCACTGACCAATCATGTTCCACCATCACGCAGCTCACTGACTAATCATGTTCCACCATCACGCAGCTCACTGACTAATCACGTTTCACCATCACACAGCTCACTGACCAATCACGTTCCACCATCACACAGCTCACTGACCAATCATGTTCCACCATCACGCAGCTCACTGACCAATCATGTTCCACCATCACGCAGCTCACTGACCAATCATGTTCCACCATCACTGAGCTCACTGACCAATCATGTACCACCATCATCAGCTCAGTGATTAATGTTGCTGTATCAGGTTTCTCAATGACCAATCATCATCAGCGGTATTCAGAAAGTCTCAGTATAAACATGCATTGGCAAACTTCCCAAGCAGAAGAAAGCATTGAGAGAAAATTTAAAAAATGAGAATTAGTGACAGGAAGCAGGGGGTAGGCCAGCCGCTGGGCTGGGTGCTGGGTTGGGATGGGACGCAGGGTGCTGGGTTGGGATGGGAGGCAGGGTGCTGGGTTGGGATGGTATGCTGGGTGCTGGGTTGGGATGGGACTCAGAGTGCAGTGCTGGGTTGGGATGGGACACTGGGTGCTGGGTTGGGATGGGACGCAGAGTGCAGTGCTGGGTTGGGATGGGACTCAGGGTGCAGTGCTGAGTTGGGATGTGACACAGAGTGCTGGGTTGGGATGGGACGCAGGGTGCAGTGCTGGGTTGGAATGGGACTCAGGGTGCAGTGCTGGATTGGGATGGGACGCTGGGTGCTGGGTTGGGATGGGACGCAGGGTGCAGTTGCTGGGTTGGGATGGGACGCAGGGTGCAGTTGCTGGGTTGGGATGGGACGCAGAGTGCTGGGTTGGGATGGGACGCTGGGTATTTGGGTTTCAGGTGTGCACTGTCACCTTCTGCCCTCTGGAAAAGCCTCTGGCCCCTGTCATGTGGGAAATGAAGTGTGGTGTTCCCATGGAGACAGATCCACTCCACACCGACTGCACACACACACACACACACAGCGAGAGAGACTGTACACACACTCTCACATCCAGAGAGGTGTCACACACACACATACACACACACAGCCAGAGAGACTGCACACACACACATACACACACGCACAGCCAGAAAGACTGCACACACACACACACACACACACACATAGCCGGACTAAACACCTGTCTGTGGAATTTAACTTTGCACATCCTACCAGTGATTTAGATTGATTTAGATTTCACACATTCAGAGTACAGAACACTCCCTGTGTGTCCCCACTGACAATGTCTGTGTGTGTGTTCCTCTCTCTCTCAAATTCAAATTCAAAATGCTTTATTGGCATGAAATACATTTGTACTTATTGCCAAAGCGTACACACACAAACAGGAATAGGAATACAAACAACAGTGAAATACAAACAACATTGTGGTAACGACAACAATGCAATTAACAGTGTGGTAATGGCCACAGCGAGTAGGCTATATAATAACAATAACAGTAATAATAATAATAATAGTAATAATAATAATAATAATGTAGAAAAAAGAAAATGGAAAAAAAAAAGTTAAGAAAGAATTAATAATTAAAATAAATATATTATTGGTGGTCAACCAGTGTCCCTCAGAATATGGCAGGCCGAGATGTACTTTGCTGCTAGTGGAGCTGTTGGCCTTTCTCCTAGCAGGATTTGCATTTTTGTCTCATTTGTTTGGGAAAGGAAGTCCTTTATAATTAGAGAAAATTTGTTGAAATAATGTGTCCTAATGTGTCTCTCTCTCTCTCTCAAAATTAAAGTGCTTTATTGGCATGACAATTTGCATTTGTATTGCCAAAGCATGGCAAGGAACATGTGAACATGTGAAACAAAAAATTATAACAGAATAATATGATTGTATATATAGTACACATGATATATATACATACAGCATATATATACATACATACATACATATATATACGCTCATATACACATACACATTTACACGCATATACATACATACAAACATACACATACATATATATACAGGTATACACATACATAAACAGTTATAATTACATATTAATTTTTATAACACTAACATGCTAATAACATGCTAATATAATAATAATAACAGCCAACATGTCTCTCTCTCTCTCTTTCTCTCTCTCTCTCTCTCCCTTTCTCTCTCTCTCTCTCTCTCTCCACTCACTTTCTGTATCTGCTGACCTCAGATGTTTTGAACTCAGAAAAACAGGCTGGAAGGCTTTAGTCAGCAGAGCCATTTCCTCAAGTTAGAGTACACACTCACACACACACACACACACACACACACTCACACACACTCACACACACACACACACACACTACACACTCACACTCACACACACACACTCACACAAGTGTGTGTGTGTGTGTGTGCGTGTGTGAGAGTGTGTGTGCGTGAGAGAGTGTGTGTGTGTGAGTGTGTGTGTACATGCGTGTGTGTGCGTGTGTGAGTGTGTGTGTGTGTGTGTGTGCGTGTGTGTGTGTGAGAGTGTGTGTGTGCGTGTGTGTGTGTGTACATGCGTGTGTGTGAGTGTGTGTGCGTGTGTGTGTGTGCATGGGTGCATATGTGTGAGTATGTGTGCGTGTGTACGTGCTTGTGATTGTGTGTGTGTGAGTGTGTGTACATGCGTGTGTGTGCGTGTGTACTGATGGTCCCTGTGTGTTGCAGGTTTGCTTACCTTTGTAAACTGTGCGTATGTGAAGTGGGGAACTCGAGTTCAGGACTTCTTCACCTACGCCAAGGTCATCGCCCTCATCGCCGTCATCATCAGCGGCCTCGTCAAGATCTGCCAGGGTACAGACACAAGCCCGTGCTTCATCCCACAGCACAGAGTACCTCCAACACAGGCCTCCACACCACAGAGTACCTCCACCACAGGCCTCCACACCACAGAGTACCTCCAACACAGGCCTCCACACAAGAGTACCTCCAACACAGGCCTGCACACCGGAGTACCTTCAACACAGGCCTCCACACCACAGAGTACCTCCACCACAGGCCTCCACACCACAGAGTACCTCCACCACAGGCCTCCACACCACAGAGTACCTCCACCACAGGCCTCCACACCACAGAGTACCTCCAACACAGGCCTCCACACCACAGAGTACCTCCAACACAGGCCTCCACACCACAGAGTACCTCCACCACAGGCCTCCACACCAGAGTACCTCCAACACAGGCCTCCACACCACAGAGTACCTCCACCACAGGCCTCCACACCACAGAGTACCTCCACCACAGGCCTCCACACCACAGAGTACCTCCACCACAGGCCTCCACACCACAGAGTACCTCCAACACAGGCCTCCACACCACAGAGTACCTCCAACACAGGCCTCCACACCACAGAGTACCTCCACCACAGGCCTCCACACCAGAGTACCTCCAACACAGGCCTCCACACCACAGAGTACCTCCAACACAGGCCTCCACACCACAGAGTACATCCAACACAGGCCTCCACACCATAGAGTACCTCCAACACAGGCCTCCACACCAGAGTACCTCCAACACAGGCCTCCACACCACAGAGTTCCTCCAATACAGGCCTCCACACTCATTAACTGCCTTGTAACAACTCAATGTGCATGTGCAGTTTTCACAGATAGCAAAACTGATTCATTCAGTTGAAAGCTGTTATCGACAAATATAAACAGCAGCACAGTCTCCATACTGACAAGCTACCCACGATGACTGTACTGACATACGCATACACACACAGACACGCACACACACACACACGAATACACACGCACACGCCCACACCTACACAAACGCACACACACACGTACACAGACAAGCACACACACTAACGTACACGTACACACGCACACACACGTACACGCACGCACATGCACACGCACACACACACACTCACACCAGCAGGCTGTGAACATTTCTGTACGCCCCCCCCAGGAGAGACGCAGAATTTTGAGCGCCTGTTTGAGGGGTCCTCGCAGGACCCTGGAGCCGTGGCTCTGGCTCTGTACTCCGCCCTCTTCTCCTACTCCGGCTGGGACACCCTCAACTTCGTCACCGAGGAGATCAAAAACCCAGAGAGGTGCGTAGACTGAGAGAGAAGGGGATCAGAAACCCAGAGAGGTGCGTAGACTGAGAGAGAGGGGGAGGGAGGAGAGGGGGGAGGGAGAGGAGAGAGTAGGGAAGAGAGGGAGGGGATAAGGGGGGAGAGAGGAGGGAAGAGAGGGAGGGAGGAGGAAAATGGTGAGAGGGAGGGAGAGATGAGGGAAAGGGAGAGAGGGAGGGAGGAGGGAAAGAGAGAACGGAAGCGTGTTGGGCAGTTTATGGATGTAAAGGTGGAAGGTGCTACAGTAGACCTGCAGGAAACAGCTCTTTAAGGGAGGGGGCAGCCCACTCCCCTCATGATTCTCATATTGATCAGGAGGCACCCCCCCCCCCATCTATTCTTCACTAATGCTGGGGAACACACTAACATGTGCTGCCCCCTGCTGTTTTTCTGTGGGTACTGCAGGAACCTTCCACTGGCTATTGCCATCTCCATGCCTATAGTGACAGTGATCTACATCCTCACCAACGTGGCCTACTACACCGTGCTGGACATGCATTCCATCTTGGACAGTGATGCCGTGGCTGTGGTGAGTGACCCCTGTTGGACATAGTGGGCATTGCAGGGCCCTTTAAGGCTTATGTTCCTCACGGTCCCCAACTTGAGCCCCGAGAGATTCTGATGTGCAGAACTCTGCTTTGAGGGGTGTGCAGTACGTTAACACTGTTATAGAACACACTTACTGCAGTGTGTGTGTGTGTACACCTGTGTAATCACTAGCCAGATGTTTTATAGACCTTTGCAGACCAGGTGTTTGGCGTGTTTAACTGGACCATCCCTCTCGCCGTTGCCCTCTCCTGTTTTGGAGGACTAAACGCATCCATACTAGCTGCTTCCAGGTGAGAGCCTTCATCATCTCCAGTAATTATCCTCATCGTTCTTAGATTCTTGTCAGTGGTGTCTGTGTGTGCAGGCCCTCAGTAAAGTGTATTGTGTGTGTGTGTGCGTGTGTGTGCAGGCTCTCAGTAAATTGTATTATGTGTGTGTGTGTGTGCAGGCCCTCAGTAAAGTGTATTATATATTGTGTGTGTGTGTGTGTGTGTGCAGGCTGTTCTTTGTGGGCTCCAGAGAGGGTCATCTCCCTGACTACCTGTGCATGATCCACGTGCATCGCTTCACCCCCATTCCAGCCCTGCTCTTCAACGTCAGTGTCCACCTGCACCATTCAGTACCACAGTGTGTGTGTGTGTGTGTGCATGTGCGTGCACGTGTGTGTGAACATGTGTGTGTGTGTACATATGTGTGTGAACGCGTGTGTGTGCATGTGCTTGCACGTGTGTGTGTGTGTGTGTGTGAACATGCGTGTGTGTGTGTGTGTGTGTGTGAACATATGCGTGCACGTGTGCGTGTGTGTGCACGAGCATGCGTGAGAGCGTGTGTATTAACACAGAGCTGTGTTTCTGTGTTGTACAGGGTGCGATGGCATTGGTGTACCTGTGTGTGGAGGACATATTTAAGCTGATTAATTACTACAGCTTCAGTTACTGGTTCTTTGTTGGCCTGTCAATCATGGGCCAGCTTTATCTCCGCTGGAAAGAGCCGGACAGACCACGACCCCTGAAGGTAAAACACACCAACCAATCAGCCAGCTATGCGTCTACACACCAACCAATCAGCCAGCTATGCGTCTACACACCAACCAATCAGCCAGCTATGCGTCTACACACCAACCAATCAGCCAGCTATGCATCTACACACCATGCAGTCAGCCAGCAATGCGTCTACACATCAACCAGCTATGCATCTACACACCAACCAATCAGCCAGAAATGCGTCTACACATCAACCAGCTATGCGTCTACACACCAACCAATCAGCCAGCTATGCGTCTACACACCAACCAATCAGCCAGCTATGCGTCTGCACATCAACCAATCAGCCAGCTATGCGTCTGCACACCAACCAATCAGCCAATCAGTCAGCTGCACATGTAAACACAGACCAATCAGCCAGCTGCGTGTCTAAACACCAACCAATCAGCCAGCTATGCGTCTACACACACACACCAATCAGCCAATCAGTCAGCTGCATATCTAAACACACACCAATCAGCCAATCAGGCAGCTGCATGTCTAAACACACACCAGTCAGTCAATCAGCCAGCTGCATATCCAAACACACACTAATCAGCCAATCAGCCAGCTGCATATCTAAACACACGCCAGTCAGCCAATCAGCCAGCTGCATATCTAACACACACTAATCAGCCAATCAGCCAGCTGCATATCTAACACACACTAATCAGCCAATCAGGCAGCTGCGTGTCTAAACACACACCAGTCAGCCAATCAGCCAGTTGCATATCTAAATACACACTAATCAGCCAATCAGCCAGCTGCATATCTAAACACACACTAATCAGCCAATCAGGCAGCTGCGTGTCTAAACACACACCAGTCAGCCAATCAGCCAGTTGCATATCTAAATACACACTAATCAGCCAATCAGCCAGCTGCATATCTAAACACACACCAGTCAGCCAATCAGGCAGCTCCTCGGTGCTGCAGTGAGTCTCCTCTTTCCGCCTGCAGCTCAGCATCTTCTTCCCGGTGGTGTTCTGCCTGTGCACGGTGTTCCTGGTGGTGGTCCCTCTCTACAGCGACACGGTCAACTCGCTCATCGGCATCGGCATCGCTCTGTCCGGAGTCCCCGTCTTCTTCCTCTGCTGCTACATGCCCGCCCACCGGAGGCCCCTTTGGATCCGCAGGGCCATTGGTGAGACAAGCAGAGAGATACCCAACACTACAAATCTAACTCACACCACAGATATCACAAACACTGCAAATATAACTCACACCACAGATATTACAAACACCATAGATAACACAGCACTATAACTAACACCATAGATATTACAAACACCATAGATATCACAAAAACTACAAATATACCAAACACCATAGATATCACAAACACTACAAATATAACTAACACCATAGATTTTACAAACACTACAAATATAACTAACACTATATATATCACAACCCTACAAATATGACTAACACCATAGATATCACAAACACTTCAAATTTAACTCACACCATAGATATCACAAACTGCTGATTATTTACTGACGGAATTACTCTTCTCTCCCTCTTAGCCTCCTTCGGCAAACTCATCCAGAATGTCTGCTATTCGGTCCTGACAGAGATGGACACCGATGACGATAAAACGCAATAAAAACACCAGATGAATGCCTTTGCTATCGACCAACCCACATACCCGACACCGACTTAACCAAGACCAAGGAAAAACCCACCCTGCCAAAGCCACAACCCATCCCTGCTACCAGACGGACATCAGCACCAGCCAATCAGGCAGGAGGGGGGGCACCCCCCTGCTGTGGCAGCAGAATGATGCTAGAACGCTAGGACTTGATCCTCCATACAAACTGATCTCCGCGCAGCTCTGCTAGCCCCACGCGCGGGCTCACCTGTTTCTTTTCTTCCTCTCTCTGATGTAGATGCTAGCAAACGTGTGGCAGTTCTGGCCTCCGGCAGAGATGAGTCCTAGGGAGGCGGTGTCTCACGTTAGCACTAGAGTGTGAACACAGGCCTTGGGCTTCACTGATAACATGTAGGGTAGATATGAGAGCACGGACGATGCTCCGCCTGTTAACAAGCCTGACCCCAACACATTAAGAGGGGGTGGAGCCAGGCCAGAGAAAAGGGAAGGGAGACATTTGGGGGAGGGGGGGTGGGTGCAGGACAAACCTCAGGCCAGCAGGATGACCAGGTGCAGCCTGGGGCAGGTTGGGGGGGGGGGGGGCTGCAGATCAGAGGACCTGATGAGACACACTTTTAGCAAATTCCTCATTTCACAGAATAATTACACTTACCTACTCATTGCTCAAACTGAAGTTGATTTTCAGCAGGACTTTAGTCTTCTTTTAGTCTTTAGTCTTGGTTCTAGCCCCAGTCCAGGGGGGTTAAAGTACAACCCAACACACCATTTCAGTTCCAGTATCAGAGTTTCCTTGCAGTGTTTAACAGTATCAGCAAGGTACAACATGCCAATGCGCATCCATTTTCCAGTGTTCAGCACCGGGGAGCCAGTAACAGGGTACAAACAGCATATTTATACAAACAGGCCTTCTGTATTCGGGGTGCCAAATGGGGTTCAGGGTTCTGAGGGCGATTTTCAGCCAATCCCGCACTCCGGTTTCAGTCATCCTCTGCCAATCATCTGCCGTTTGCTATAACAAGCCCTGTGGAAACTCTTTTAGAAAGAAAGCCTTAATTTTACTATTTATTGATTGACTGATTGATTGATGGATGGATGGATGGATGGGTGGGTGGGTGGGATGACTGCCCTCCTGGAGGGGTTGCCCTGGTTACTGAAACCAACACTTCCTCTCAGTGGTGCGGGGGCTCCCTCCTCCGAAACGCTGATTAAATGCAGAATCATGGAAGAGGCTCTTAAACGCACACTTCCTGCACCACTGGCAGATCAACAGCACAGCCGCAGCGACCTGCTCCCCGGCTCCAGGCCACAGAGGCGCAAGACCAAACCAAGGGCCCGTTTGGGATCCACGGCAGGGCAGAATTAGACAGCAAGTGCACTACGAATAATAAAATGAACAAACACACAACTCACAATAAACTGAAAAAAGAAGGACTTGTAAAGTGGTTTATTTGCGGTGGAAGGCAATACAGTCGCTTTCTTACACGCTGTGTGCGTATGTGTGTGTGTGTGTGTGTGCTCCTGTGTGTCTAGACCCTCCAGTTCAAACACACTATTTACTGCTACTGTGGAACACCCAAACATCATCTCTCTCTCACACACACACACACATTACACACAGACTAACAAACACATAAACAGAAACCACACACAGACAAACACACACACACACACACACACTACACACAGGCACAAACACACACAGACAAACACAAACACACAGGCACACACACACAGACAAACACAGAAACACACTACACACACACACACACAAGTACTGAATGCGGGACAAGCTGCAGGAGGCTGAGTGTGAAAATGTTCAATTAGCCTCGCCCACCACATGGAGGCAGCCAATCCCTACAAAGCATTCATAAACCACTCCCCCTTGCAGCAGGGAGGCAGCCAATCCTGGCTCTGCATCTGTACACATGCCCCCTCACTCTGTACATTATATACAAGCTGCCCGCTCTCCAGCCCTCATCCAATCGTCTCCTCCCACGGCCTCTTTTTCCCACCCGCCGACCCTGCCGCTGCACTGGGATTGGCTGGTTTGTCTGCCACACTGGGCCCTGTAGACTGCTGCAAAGGATTATGGGAGAAGGTCTGCCTGAGAGGACCTGAAGGTAGAGAAAAAATGCAGAGAAGCATGAAGACAGTTAATCACTAATGTGCACACACACAAACACACACACACACATGCACACAAATGTTCACCAACACTCACTAATATACACAAACACAAATATACACAGAAACACTAATTCATACACTCACATGAGCAGTTACACACTAATATACATGCACACAAATAGACATACACCAACATATACACTCAAATGCTTGCACATACTAACATACACACACAAACGTACACACGAAAATACATGCACACATACTAACGTACATTTAAACATTAACGCAAACACACACGCACACGCAGGTAAAGGTGTGGTCGGTGCGTTGGAGGGACTCACCCTTGGATGCGATATCCAGGTGGTTTTTAATCCTCCTCTCTCTCTCCTCCAGCTGTTGGGCGAGCTGAGCGTTCTTCCAGCCTGACATGAATATAGCACAACATTAGCTCAGCACTAAAAGACCATTCACACAGTGCTAACAGAGAGCATTAGCACAACATTAGCTCAGCACTGAAAGACCATTCACACAGTGCTAACAGAAAGCATTAGCACAACATTAGCTCAGCACTGAAAGACCATTCACACAGTGCTAACAGAGAGCATTAGCACAACATTAGCTCAGCACTGAAAGACCATTCACACAGCGCTAACAGAGAGCATTAGCACAACATTAGCTCAGCACTAAAAGACCATTCACGCAGAGCTAACACCAGCATAGCAGAGCAGGTGGTTGGGGAACCTAAAGGTTGCAGGTTCAATCCTTGAGCAAGGTACTTAACCCGAACTGCTTCAGTAAAACATCCTGCTGTGTAAAACTGAGAAAGGTGTGCATGTCGCTCTGCGTGAGAGCGTCTGCTAAATAAGAGCGTCACCGTACCGGTCTTTATGCTCTTAATGAATCCCTCGGAGGGGGGCAGGGCGGAGGTGGGGTGAGTGATGCGTTCTGGGATCTTCAGCCTCTGTCTGACAGCTGGGTGTCTGAGCAGAGCCACCTGACCCAGGGAGAACAGGTTGGAGGTCAGCCAGTAGGTGAACACAGCCTGTGGGGACAAATCACACAAAATCACACTCAGCTTCAAACCGCACACACACAAACACAGGCAACCCTAAACTACACACTCAGCTTCAAACTGAGAAAGAGGGGGGGGGAGAGGGAGGGAAGGAGGGAGGGAGAGATAGAGAGGGAAGGAGGGAGGGAGAGAGAGAGGGAGCGGGAGAGAGAGAAAGTGTTATCTGACCGTGGGGAAGTTGATGGTGAGGGGGAGGATGACGAAGGGCATGATCCTGAACACAGTCTTCATCGCTCGCAGGTTTGGGTTATCAATACCTGACTCCGCCCCCAACTGGGGGGGAGGGACAGAGAGAGAGATTATCAACATTGGACTCAAACAACAGTTTTTCCACATAAAAAGGTCACACGCAGCAGGTTGCAGATTTCCCACTCCGTTAGCGTTAGCATCATACGCGGCAGGTTGCAGATTTCCCACTCCGTTAGCGTTAGCATCATACGCGGCAGGTTGCAGATTTCCCGCAGCGTTAGCATCACACGCGGCAGGTTGCAGATTTCCCGCAGCGTTAGCATCACACGCGGCAGGTTGCAGATTTCCCGCAGCGTTAGCATCACACGCGGCAGGTTGCAGATTTCCCGCAGCGTTAGCATCACACGCGGCAGGTTGCAGATTTCCCACTCTGTTAGCGTTAGCATCATACGCAGCAGGTTGCAGATTTCCCGCAGCGTTAGCATCACACGCGGCAGGTTGCAGATTTCCCGCAGCGTTAGCATCATACGCGGCAGGTTGCAGATTTCCCACTCTGTTAGCGTTAGCATCATACGCAGCAGGTTGCAGATTTCCCGCAGCGTTAGCATCACACGCGGCAGGTTGCAGATTTCCCACTCTGTTAGCGTTAGCATCATACGCAGCAGGTTGCAGATTTCCCGCAGCGTTAGCATCACACGCGGCAGGTTGCAGATTTCCCGCAGCGTTAGCATCACACGCGGCAGGTTGCAGATTTCCCGCAGCGTTAGCATCATACGCGGCAGGTTGCAGATTTCCCACTCTGTTAGCGTTAGCATCATACGCAGCAGGTTGCAGATTTCCCGCAGCGTTAGCATCACATGCGGCAGGTTGCAGATTTCCCGCAGCGTTAGCATCACACGCGGCAGGTTGCAGATTTCCCGCAGCGTTAGCATCACACGCAGCAGGGTGCAGCCCCAGCCTGCAGCCGCTGTGATGTAACGGCCCCTCACCGCACACCAAAGTTCACACACTTTTCCCAGAAGGCCACAGCAAACACTGGCAGCCCCCCGTGAAATGGCTGCAGGCTTGTTTTTCAGGGAGATGCAGGACCAGCGCTAAGATCCAGGTCAAATGATCTGGGCTTTAAATTACACTACTTCATTAAATCCACTGAAGCACACATCAACACAGCCGGACAAGCTGAGATTTCGGTAGACACGCTACTGGACGCTACTATATTTTGCCGTTTGTCAAAGACGACTTTGTGAAAACTTTGTTTCTAACATGCGAATTGAGCGTGCAGTAATTTCAATGCATTTTAAGGTAGATTAGCCAGTCTGGCTGCTACAGATCGAGTGGCTCACCTCCAGAATGGCAAACATAGTCCCGGTCACTGCCAGCGGAAGGATATAGAAAGGGTCAGCCGCGGTCAGGTCCGTGAACCACCACAGCCCCCCGCTTTGCATGCTGGGAACTGGAAGGTATGACATCTTCCTGAGTGCGATGAAGAAGGAGATGAAAACAGGTGCCTGGGTGCAAGAGGGAGAGAGCAAGAGAGAGAGAGAGAGAGCAAGAGGGAGAGAGAGGAAGACAGATAGATACAGATTGGTGAGCCATGTATTTTCACATTCACACAGATGAACCACAGTCAGACTGCTGGACAAAAACACTGAACACTGATTCAGAGAGGACAGACCAACACTGACTCACACAGACGTACACTGACTCACACAGACCAACACTGACTCACAGAGACTGACACTGACTCACAGAGATTGACACTGACTCACAGAGACGTACACTGACTCACACAGACCAACACTGACTCACACAGACCGATACTGACTCACACAGACCGATACTGACTCACACAGACCGACACTAACTCACAGAGACCGACACTGACTCACGCAGACCGATACTGACTCACAGAGACTGACACTGACTCACACAGACAGATACTGACTCACAGAGACCGACACTAACTCACAGAGACCGACACTGACTCACACAGACAGATACTGACTCACACAGACTGACACTGACTCACACAGACAGATACTGACTCACAGAGACCGACACTGACTCACACAGACCGATAATGACTCACACAGACCGACACTAACTCACACAGACAGATACTGACTCACAGAGACTAACACTGACTCACAGAGACTGACACTAAGGAGTGGACTGCCTGACAAACGTAGAGTTATGGAGAGGGAGAGAATGCGTGATGAAGAGGAGGAGGATGGCGGTGAAGATGTCTCACCTGCACCAGCGGCACCAGAAATCCCCGCAAGGGATTAACATTGTGCTTCTTCTGAAACAGCATCATGTCAGAGTAAGCCTTAGAGACTGAGGGGGGGGGGGGGGTGAGAGAGAGGGGGGTGAGGAGGGTGAGGGGGGGGTGAGGGAGGGTGAGAGAGAGAGGGGGGGGGGGCAGGGTTCACACTTTCAGGTCAGTTTGTTCTGTAACGTAAAACCTTCAGCAGCACTGTAGCCTGACTCCAGTATGTGCTAAAACAAATACACAGTTACGCCAGTCAGAGGGGGAAAGAGATGGACAGAAGAGAACAGACAGCAAGGAGCAAAAGAGAAAAGAGACAACACTACACTGACACTTACAGGCATACAGTCAGACGTAAGTACTGACACAGTGAGGCAAAGACAGAGGTCCCGCCAGTCACAGACGACAGAGGTACTGATGGTCACAGACAGTGAGGCACAGACAGAAATACCGACAGTCACAGACAGTGAGTCACGGAGGTACTGACAGTAACAGACAGCGAGCAACAGACAGACAGATACTGACAGTCACAGACAGCGAGCGACAGATACTGACAGTCACAGACAGCGAGCGACAGATACACAGATACTGACAGTCACAGACAGCGAGAGACAGACACACAGATACTGACAGTCACAGACAGCGAGCGACAGACACACAGATACTGACAGTCACAGACAGCGAGAGACAGACACACAGATACTGACAGTCACAGACAGCGAGCGACAGATACACAGATACTGACAGTCACAGACAGCGAGCGACAGATACACAGATACTGACAGTCACAGACAGCGAGCGACAGACACACAGATACTGACAGTCACAGACAGCGAGCGACAGACACACAGATACTGACACTCGAACTTGTTCCCGCTGCGCTTGGCCTCGTTCATGCGGTTGCTCAGTTTGGTCATCTCCGGCAGCACGTTGTTCAGCTTGGCCGCTTCTCTCTGCCCCTTCACTATGACGGGGAACACAGCACATCGAGCCAGAACCGTGCCTGTGGGGGTCATAGAGCACTCATAAACCCGAATTATGCCACACATCCCCACCCTAATAATGCCACATAACCCATTATAACGTCACAACAACCCATTATAACACCCCGAATCCAGACCCAGGCATTTGGAGCAGAATGTGCTTCTGCTCCAAGATCGGCCTCTAGGGGGTGTGCTCTCTTACCGGCAACGATGGCCCCCCACCAGGGCAGGCCCACGTCCAAGTGCAGAAACTCCAGGATGTTCTGAATCAGGCCCACGGGGGTGTGGCTCCCCAAACCCAGCTCTGATAGGCTGAGCTCATGCCCCGCCCCCTGCAGCACATCCAGCGCTGTGGGGGCAGCCTCAACCACCTGCTCAGCGATTGGCTGTGCAATTACTGGGGCGTGGTCAGCAATCTGGCTGGCATCAGGCACAAGGCTGGGGGCAGGGCCTACAGCAGAGGTGAGTGAGTCCTGGGTGGGGACGGAGGCGGAGACTGCATTGACAGGTATCTGGAATACAAAAGCAATATTGCTATGATACATACTACTTTTCGAAAGAGGCCAGATTGACCAGTTAAACAGCCCAGGTGACCGGTTAAACAGCCCAGGTAACCAGTAGAATATCCCACGTGACCAGTTAAACAGCCCAGGTAACCAGTAGAATAGCCCAGGTGACCAGTTAAACAGGTGACCGGTTGAATAGCCCTCCTATGATGTATTTACACTCAGTCCACTAAGTCACAGACCAGCCCATTACACTTACACACTGCTGCTTTGCTCCTTCCCGCCAGCAAACAGCCCAGCCCCTTCACACATGACCTACAGCTGAAAACTGCTTGAAGGTGTCAAATCCTGTACTCCAGCAGCAACTCGATAAGCTCGAGTCAGGAGCTCAGCATGTAACAGCAGCGCCCCCTAAAGCAAGGCCGTGAAACTGCACTCTACAGCACACAAGATCAGGCTGGGTCACATGGCCACATCACCAGCAAACCCCATTGGTCAATCGAGCCCCACAGCCAGCCTGCACAACCTGTAGGTTAAGTGCACTCTGTGGCCTCAGTGTGTGTGCGTGCGTGTGTGTGTGTGTGTGAGTGTGTGCGGGAGTGTGTGTGTGTGTGCGGGAGTGTGTGTGTGTGCGCGGGAGTGTGTGTGTGTGTGCGTGAGTGTGTGGGTGTGTGTGCGTGTGCGTGTGTGTGTGATCCACGCTGAGGAGGTCTGGACACGCACTAACTGGGCATTATAAAATTGGGAGAAATAGAAAATTGGAGAAGTAAAAACAACAAATATAAATATATTTTCAAAGTTTTTGTTCGCTGTCATGAGTTTAGCGATACAGAGATCTTAAGAGACTGTAATAGACAGGTAAACAGGGCGACCCGTCAAGAAGACTGAAAGCTGTAGAGCTCTGCATCTGTGCAAATAATAAAACACAGACAGGAAACTTAAACGACTGACCTCGCCCAACTCACCTGAGAACTATTGGTCCTGACTGGGACAGTGCTGACCAAAAGGAATCTTCCATTATGACGCAGTCCTGGCTTTGGCCTTCTGAGGGGACCCCTGCTTCCCCCGACAGTGTGCAGCCCTGCCTCCTGTACCAGGCACTGCAAGAGTAGAGGAGGGGAATACGTGACGAGCGATCTGTGATAAGAACCGTCCTTAATGTCGGCAGTCGCCTCTCCCGTTTCCTGCTTCTCCGTTCGCACGGAGCCACAGCAGAGAACAGGACTGAGAGATCCGACTTCCTGGAAATGACGTCCCGACTCCCTACGAAACGCAACATTCCGAAAAGAAGTAGTATTCCGGTTTCCCAACCTTGTCACAAGTGCCCTCGTTCCAAAACTTGACATATAATGCCAAGGCGATCAATGGAATATCTGGATGAAAATGCAACCGTGAAACCAAGAGAATTTTTGTGACAAATCGTATTATGTTGCGTTTCTAAATGGTACTACTAACCTCATTCTACAAGTTGCGTCCACTGGAATATTTTACATTACAGGCATTTAGCAGACGCTCTTATCCAGAGCGACTAACACAACTTTTTACATAGCACTTTACATTGTATCCATTTATACAGCTGGATATATACTGAAGCAATGCAGGTTAAGTACCTTGCTCAAGGGTACAACGGCAGTGTCCTTACCCGGGAATCGAACCTGCGACCTTTCGGTTACAAGCGCAGTTCCTTACCCACTAATGACACTCCGTCCATATTTATGAAGCAGGTTTGACATCTGTTAGACCTGGCGCTTGAGTTTGTAACTCTCAGGGGTAAAAGATACTTAAGTAGTGTGGCCTACCTGCACAATTTGGATGTGAGCAACAGACACCGAAAATAACAGCCCCAATTCATTATCACTGCTACCAAGCAAATGCGTATTTGGCGGCCACTAGCAAAACGTGGATGTGGACAGTAGGCTACGGAAGAATAATGCAGCACGTTATGCGCTAGCACAGGAAGGACATTTTCGTCGTATCCGACCAACACAGCCTGCAGATCACTGAGACCCGCTTAGCTAGCCGTTTGCCAGCCACCTTCATGTCAAAGTCACACTCGCTGCGCACTGGGACTCGCCGTTATTATTCAAGCTCGCCGGTCACCCAGGCCTCCAACCGCTGCGAGTCACCCGTACGGGGACGCCCGGGATGGCACAAACACGCGCGCAGTACGACAGTACCTGGCTCAGCCTCTCTGCCGGCCGCTGTGCACCGGCGCCGGTTCTGTGCGACTTTCTCAGGAAACATCTCGCCAGAGAACACGAACTCGCCCTGCTCATGATTGCGGCCATATTGGAAAGATAGACTAGACAGTGGAGGTACGGTGGGAGCACAAGGACAAAATCCTTTCCTTCCGTTTCGTAGGAAGCCAGACTGCGCTGCCAAAACGCGTTCTTAAAAGGAGGTTTATGTACTTTTAAACCTCGGTTATTGTGAAAGAATGATATGCTTGAGGAAACATTTGAGGAATCCATCCAAGTTTACTGATGCACGCAAGTAAATGTATTTGCTCTTACCTTCAAATAGAGCTCGATAATTTCACTGAACATTCGCAAATGGTATTACTGTTGGCATGGTAACCTTGGACCAGTATTCTACCCTGCATATCCAAGGCTTATGAATTATAAGCTAAAAGTAAAATACGATCTTAAATCTGCCCAGGTATGGTTTTACGCTTGAGAATTTTGCTGGTGTATTTTTAAAGTAAAACAATGATCTGACATCGTTCTCACGTTCAGAGTGTGGGTAATTTAAATGTGATCGTACTGTGTACACAATTCTCTCTGCACACAACAGCGAGCTCAGGCATTGCATGATACAGGTCACCGAACTCCCAAGCTCGGTTTTCCGGTTCATCGCTCAGGTGTTATATTTGGTTCCTTCATCTTTAGTCACTCACAGTCCCGCGCAAGAGGAGAGTTTGAAGAGTTCGTGGTTTGTTTTCAGGCCATCACCAAACAGTAACCGCCAGTTTTTTCAGGCAGCCTGGGATTCTCGTGCTGTCCTCCGCCAGTCTCAACTCGCACAGCCTGCAGGATGAAGATCTCCACAGCGACCGGCTGCCGAACTTCGCTCTTCACACTCGTTCGTACCGGTTCGTATGCGTATTTCACCCACAGAAGCGCGTGCAACACGCACAGAAGGGACTGGAGTTCGCTACCAGCGGCTTGCGACTCCAACCACCCCAGCGCGGCTCTAATTGGCCAGCTGCACCGCTTGTTTGACTTCTGAAATAAAGCAACCATTCATATTCATAATCATCTTCATTGTTCCTCCTCCTTTGATATGAATTACATTTCTTGATAATGACATTACATTACATTACATTATAGGCATTTAGCAGACGCTCTTATCCAGAGCGACGTACAACAAGTGCATAGGTTTCATGATGTAGAGGCGCAAAAGAAACACTAGAGTGAAGTAAGGATCGTAGTGCCAGAAGTGACCACATCGATCAGGACTCCAACCCTGTAGAGTAAGCTTGTTCAGCAAGCAAGAATCCTACCAAGTACAAACTAGCACTGGAATCACACCTAATCATACAAAAACAATCCTGCCAGATACACTAACATAATCAAATTATCCTAGCTAGGTACAGTGAGCTGAACTATAGGCTAGGGAGGGGTGGGGAGAGGTGCAGCCTGAAGAGATGAGTCTTCAGTCTGCGTTTGAAAGTGGTGAGATTCTCTGCTGTTCTGACCATCACGGGGAGGTCATTCCACCAGCGAGGGGCCAGGACAGACAGCAGACGGGAGCGGGAAGTGCAGACGCGAAGAGGGGGAGGTGCCAAGCGTCCAGAGGTGGCAGAACGGAGAGGTCTGGCTGGTGTGTAGGGTCTGATGATCCTCTGAATGTACCCTGGTGCTGACCCCTTAGCTGCCTGGTATGCAAGCACCAAGGACTTAAATTTGATGCGAGCCATAACAGGCAGCCAGTGGAGGTCAGTGAGCAGGGGGGTGACATGGGAATGTCTGGGGAGGTTGTAGACCAGACGCGCTGCAGCATTCTGGATGAGCTGCAGGGGTCTGATGGCGGATGCTGGCAGACCAGCCAGTAGCAAGTTGCAGTAGTCCAAACGGGACAGGACCATCGCTTGAACCAGGAGCTGGGTTACGTAGGTGGTGAGGAAGGGGCGGATTCTCCGGATGTTGTACAGGAAGAACCTGCACGTTCGACTCACCGCCGTGATGTTCTGGGAGAGGGACAGTCTGTTGTCCATCACCACTCCAAGGTTTTTTGCGGTGGGTGATGATGACACCACAGTGTCCCCTAGGGAAATAGAAAAGTCGAGAAGTTTAGAGGATGGAGCAGGGATGAAGATCATCTCCGTCTTGCCTGGGTTCAGCTTAAGATGGTGGTTATCCATCCAGCTCTGGATGTCCCTCAGGCAAGCAGAGATGTGAGCAGAGACCTGAGTGTCAGAGGGCGGGAAGGAGAGAAAGAGTTGGGTGTCATCGGCATAACAATGATAGGACAACCCATGGGCAGAGATTACAGGACCAAGAGATTGGGTGTACAGGGAGAATAGGAGGGGACCAAGGACAGAGCCCTGGGGAACTCCTGTGGCAAGGGGGCGAGGTGCTGATACTGCACCAGCCCAGGTGACTTGGAAGGAGCGACCGGAGAGGTAGGACTCAATCCAGTCTAGTGCGGTGCCACAGATCCCCATAGCTGCCAGGGAGGACAGGAGGATGGGGTGGTTAACGGTGTCAAAGGCAGCAGAAAGGTCTAGGAGGATCAGGACAGATGAATGGGAGGCTGCTTGTGCGGCGTGAAGCGACTCATTGACCGAGAGGAGTGCGGTCTCTGTCGAGTGGCCAGGTCTGAAGCCAGACTGATAAGGGTCTAGGAGGTTGTTCAGGGAGAGAAAAGAGGAGAGTTGATTAGAAGCAGCTTGTTCAATTGTTTTGGATAGGAAAGGGAGAAGGGAGACAGGACGGTAGTTCTGGATGACAGAGAGATCCAGAGTGGGCTTTTTCAGCAGTGGGGTGATGTGGGCCAGCTTGAAAGAAGAGGGGAAACATCCAGAAGACAAGGAGGAGTTCACGAGGGAGGTGACATATGGGAGGATGTCAGGTGTGAACATTACATTATTACAGGCATTTAGCAGACGCTCTTATCCAGAGCGACGTACAACAAGTGCATTAGTTCAAGGTGCAGAGGTGCAGAAGAAACATACTAGAGTTAAGTAAAGATCGTAGTGCCAGAAGTGACCACAGATCAGGACTCCAACCCTGTAGAGTAACCTGTTCAGCAAACAAACAAACAATCCTGCCAAGTACAAACTAGCACTGAAATCACATTTGCCTAATCAGAATCAGACAAAAACAATCCTGCCAAATAAAAACTAACGTGATCGTATTAGCCTAACTAGGTACATTGAGCTAAACTATAGGCTAGGGAGGGGTGGGGAGAGGTGCAGCCTGAAGAGATGAGTCTTTAGTCTGCGTTTGAAGGTAGTCAGATTCTCTGCTGTTCTGACCGTCACGGGGAGGTCATTCCACCAGCGAGGGGCCAGGACAGACAGCAGACGTGAGCGGGAAGTACAGACACGAAGAGGGGGAGGTGCCAGGCACCCAGAGGTGGCAGAACGGAGAGGTCTGGCTGGTGTGTAGGGTCTGATGATCCTCTGGATGTATCATTACCTAACAACGTGAGTTATCCAACAATAAATTAGATCAACATCCACCTTAGCCCAGCAAACAGTAGTTGCAGGACAGAAGTGCAGTACTGTCCAAGCCTGTCAGTATCATGCGACCAGTCAGTCATAGGTGCACTGCCGCCACCTGGTGAGCTCTGCTGACTGCGATGCAGGGGGCTCAAAGTACGAATACAGACAGATTGAGTGAAAATAATGAAAAAGACAACAAACTTAAAACACATCATTATTATTTAATACTACAGCTCCCAACTTTAACATTTTAAGAGCTGTCTTTTCAATATGAACCGGCTTTGTTCAGTTTTAATGCAAATGAATCCACCATTTCACTCCGCAGTTCATTAATTCACAGCCAAGAATATCACAACAGTCAATCCTGTATTCCCTAGAAGAGCTGATGCCTATTCTGTGATCCTCCGGGTTTGATAAAGTGATGAAAGGGACAGTTCAATACCCCAATTCTTGGTAATACATTCTGAATGCACCTACTGGTGTTTTATTATATTAAATGAAACGGTTGACATGAATCCTTATTTATACAATTTATTCAAAACATTATTTTAAACTAAATTCACATAGAAATAAACAACACAATCTCTTGTTTTTTTAAATCAAGATTTAAATTTTTAAGTCTTATTTCAGGGCTGGATTCATTGCCACATCTTCCTTCTGATCAGGAGACTGTTGCAGTGCTCATCCCCGAGCCAGTGCTGCAGGTTTGAGCAGAAGTAGAGTGGGGCAGCCGCCAGGAGCTGGAGCCATTTCTGCCTCCTCAGCAGTGGCAGCTGGAGCTGGAGCCATCATGGAGTCCAGGAGCGGCTCATCTTCCCTGAGCTGGAGCCATCATGGAGTCCAGGAGCGGCTCACCTTCCCTGAGCTGGAGCCATCATTGAGTCCAGGAGCGGCTCACCTTCCCTGAGCTGGAGCCATCATTGAGTCCAGGAGCGGCTCACCTTCCCTGAGCTGGAGCCATCATGGAGTCCAGGAGCGGCTCACCTTCCCTGAGCTGGAGCCATCATGAAGTCCAGGAGCGGCTCATCTTCCCTGAGCTGGAGCCATCATGGAGTCCAGGAGCGGCTCATCTTCCCTGAGCTGGAGCCATCATGGAGTCCAGGAGCGCTTCACCTTCCCTGACTCCTTGCGCTCCTGCTTCCACACCACAGGCATCTCTGGCATTTCCGGGTCAGCCAGCCTATCAGGCGCCGGCACAGTCTCCGTCTCCGCCGGCGTCTCTGGTGATGCAGCTGCTCCAGGGGTTGTGTCACAGGTAGAGCAGGTATCTCAAGTGTATCAGCTACTGTGGCTCTCTCAGGCACTGTGGATGTCTCAGGTACTCCAGGTGACTCAGATACCGCAGGTGAGTCAGGTACTGCAGGAGTCTCAGGTACTGCAGGTGACTCAGGTACTACAGGAGCCTCAGGTACTGCTGGAGCCTCAAGT
Organism: Anguilla rostrata; assembly: GCF_018555375.3. Classification (NCBI taxonomy): domain Eukaryota; kingdom Metazoa; phylum Chordata; class Actinopteri; order Anguilliformes; family Anguillidae; genus Anguilla; species Anguilla rostrata. The sequence goes on from NC_057939.1 coordinate 826,416, forward strand.
ACTGCAGGTGACTCAGGTACTGCAGGAGACTCAGGTACTGCAGGTGTCTCAGGTGCTGCAGGAGCTTCAGGTACTGCAGGTGACTCAGGTACTGCAGGAGCCTCAGGTACCACAGAAGCCTCAGGTACTGCTGGAGACTCAGGTACTGTTGGTAACTCAGGTTCTGCAGGAGCCTCAGGTACTGCAGGTGACTCAGGTACTGCAGGAGCCTCAGGTACAGCAGGTGACTCAGGTACAGAAGGTGTCTCAGGTACTGCAGGAGCCTCAGGTACTGCAGGTGACTCAGGTACTACAGGAGCCTCAGGTATTGTTGGTAACTCAGGTACTGCAGGAGCCTCAGGTACTGCAGGTGACTCAGGTACTGCAGGAGCCTCAGGAACTGCAGGTGACTCAGGTACTATAGAAGACTCAGGTACTTCAGGTGTCTCAGGTGCTGCAGGAGCTTCAGGTACTGCAGGAGCCTCAGGTACCACAGAAGCCTCAGGTACTGCTGGAGACTCAGGTACTGTTGCTAACTCAGGCACAGAAGGTGTCTCAGGTACTGCAGGAGCCTCAGGTACTGCAGGTGACTCAGGTACTACAGGAGCCTCAGGTACTGCAGGTGACTCAGGTACTGTTGGTAACTCAGGTACTGCAGGAGCCTCAGGTACTGCAGGTGACTCAGGTACTGCAGGAGCCTCAGGTACAGCAGGTGACTCAGGTACTGCAGGTGACTCAGGTACTGCAGGTGACTCAGGTACTGTTGGTAACTCAGGTACTGCAGGTGACTCAGGTACTGTTGGTAACTCAGGTACTGCAGGAGCCTCAGGTACTGCAGGTGACTCAGGTACTGCAGGAGCCTCAAGAACTGCACGTGACTCAGGTACTATAGGAGACTCAGGTACTGCAGGTGTCTCAGGTGCTGCAGGAGCTTCAGGTACTGCAGGTGACTCAGGTACTGCAGGAGTCTCAGGTACCACAGAAGCCTCAGGTATTGCTGGAGACTCAGGTACTGTTGCTAACTCAGGTACAGAAGGTGTCTCAGGTACTGCAGGAGCCTCAGGTACCACAGAAGCCTCAGGTATTGCTGGAGACTCAGGTACTGTTGCTAACTCAGGTACAGAAGGTGTCTCAGGTACTGCAGGAGCCTCAGGTACTGCAGGTGACTCAGGTACTACAGGAGCCTCAGGTACTGCAGGTGACTCAGGTACTGCAGGAGCCTCAGGTACTGCAGATGACTCAGGTACTACAGGAGCCTCAGGTACTGCAGGTGACTCAGGTACTGTTGGTAACTCAGGTACTGCAGGAGCCTCAGGTACTGCAGGTGACTCAGGTACTGCAGGAGCCTCAGGTACAGAAGGTGTCTCAGGTACTGCAGGAGCCTCAGGTACTGCAGGAGCCTCAGGTACAGAAGGTGTCTCAGGTACTACAGGAGCCTCAGGTACTACAGGAGCCTCAGGTACTGCAGGAGCCTCAGGTACTACAGGAGCCTCAGGTACTGCAGGTGACTCAGGTACTGCAGGAGCCTCAGGTACTGCAGGTGACTCAGGTACTGCAGGAGCCTCAGGTACTGCAGGTGACTCAGGTACTGCACGTGAGGGGCCTGGCTGGTAGTTTGGAATGTCCCCTGTGGAAAAGTGATACTCAGCTCCTGCAGTCATGCTGTGGATCTGCCATGTGCTCTGACTGGTAGAGTATTTCAGTTTCATTCTGTCCTACTCGCTGACATGATAATGTCATATTAAAGTGCCCTTATAAGAATGTATCAGCAGTGTAAAGGTGAGGAGTATGCTCACAGCTGTGGGTTTGGAGACAGAGTGAAAGGGCCCATCCAGAGTACTTACTTTTCATGTACATAAGCAAGTATGCATTCTCAGACCTGCAGGAAACAAGACGTTTCCTAATTTAGACATGTATTACAAGGAATAAATGTGCATCTAGACTGATAACTTAAACATATTAAACACAGAAGATGAAAAAACATGCTGCCAACATGACTGCTTGTATTGTGCGGAGGAGAATATCCAGATTCCCCTGCATATGATGAATGACGCACTGCAAATTCCTACACCCCAGTTTACACAGTAAGTGCTGAAAGAAAGCTGCATAATCAGGACTGAGTAATACAGAGAGAGTTTTACCTCATGACCTCCTGTGAGCTAGGCTGGCGCTCATGCTGTAGGGAGGAAACGCATTGTGTAAATACTTGTGTAAAACCACAACCACTACACGCAGGACATGGGTCACTGCACTGGGACAGCTACAGGGAACAACACTGCAGATACAGGAAGCAGCTCAGCAGAAACAGGAAGCAGCTCAGCAGATACAGAAAGTAGCTCAGCAGAAACAGGAAGCAGCTCAGCAGAAAAAGGAAGCAGCTCAGCAGATGCAGGAAACAGTGCAACAGAAAAGGGAAGCAGCTCAGCAGATACAGGAAATAGTGCTGCAGAAACAGGAAGCAGCTCAGCAGATAAAGGAAACAATGCAACAGAAACAGGAAGTAGCTCAGCAGACACAGGAAACAGTGCAACAGAAAAGGGAAGCAGCTCAACAGAGACAGGAAATAGTGCAGCAGAAACAGGAAGCAGCTCAGCAGATACTGGGAATAGTGCAGCAGAAACAGGAAGCAGCTCAGCAGATACAGGAAATAGTGCAGCAGAAACAGGAAGCTGCTCTGTGTATCTGAGATGCAATGCATGCTTGAGACATGCGGCTACGCTGGCACTACAAAGCAAGCAGCAGCCTTTCCCCAGTCTCCCTGAATCTAATTTCTTGTAAAGTTGCTTTACTATGGTTTGGAGTATAGTTTTGCTCCAAATGTAGACGAATTGTAGCCTACTGAAAATAGGAAAGTAAACTGAGCCTTACCCATTAATTCAAAATGGCTGTTTATACCAGCTAGCATACAGTGTTTGCTGCAGCACACAACTCCGCTTGCCTCAAGTTTTTAAAGTTGTGTACAGTGTTACATTGTGAACTAGGGGTGTCCAATCTTATCCAAAATGGCCAGTGTTGGTGCAGATTTTTGTTTTGTCCCAGCACTAAGACACCTAATTCTACTGACTAGTTCTACTTGATTGAGGACTGTGATTGAATTGGTGCAAACAGCGGCACATAACAGGCTTTGAGCAGCTTATGGCTGATTTTCATGTGCCGTCCCACAGTAATAATAACTCAGTCTAAGCACAAGACAGTCTAAGCACAAGACACAGTCTAAGCACAAAGCATAGTCTAAGCACAAGACACAGTCTAAGCACAAATACAGATCAGTAGCAGCGGTGACTGAGTCTCTATCTCTACAATGTTAAAATGAAACAGCCAATTGCATGAGAGGCTGCCGAATATCACACTGGGAGCACAAAAGCCACAAATCTCACCTTTCCAACCCAGGCATCATCAAAACAGTACCAGCTCTGGGTCTCATAGGATCTGATATGTGCTACGTAGTGCCCTCCTTTGTAGGTTCCTTGGTGGTCAGCGATGGCGTAGAGGTCATATGTGTGTTTCTGAGGGAGACCATTAGCATGGAGATTAGCCCAAGTTAGCATGGTGATTAGCCCAAGTTAGCAGGGTGATTAGCCCAAGTTAGCACGGTGATTAGTCCAAGTTAGCACGGTGATTAGCCCAAGTTAGCATGGCGATTAGCCCAATTTAGCACGGTGATTAGCCTAAGTTAGCACGGCGATTAGCCCAAGTTAGCACAATGTTGTGTCTGCCTTACAATGCTTTACCCAGCTAAAATGTATTCGTGGAATCTTAAATATGTCATCTTGGTAAGACTCGGTAAGTGAATAATAATCTCTGGTTATTTAAATTGACTGGAATATGCAGCTTGAAGTTTGACTCTTACTGCATTGTTACAAATAGCTACCTCCAACTCCAGTGTCAATGGAATCTCCACACTTCTGCTGTTCTTCACATAACACATCCAGTTGTAATCAAATTCAAACCTCTTCAGGTGCAGAGTCAGAACCTGGGGGTACTGTTCCATCTCGCATCTCTGCCATAAGAGCACACACAAGTTGTCATATACTCATGGCCACTAGGTGGAGACATACAACAATCAACGCCACTGTGCTTTCTAGAGACAATACTTTACCCTCACTTGTCGATACTGGATTACACTCATCCATAATTATAGAAATTTATGATATAACATATGTGTAAATATTTCACAAATTTTATACTATTTATAAAGAACTTTTCAAACTGGATGTTCAAAGCACTTTCCAATTAAATATATATATATATATATATGTAAGGAATAAACCACGACGGGCTGTCCCGTTATTGGAAAATAATGTAAGACGGAGGTGGTGATGCGGCCGAGGCGAAGCCGTGGGTCGCTTAACCAGCCCCGAAGTACATTATTTTCCAATAATGGGGCAGCCCGGAGGGGTTTATTCCACTTATACAATGGGTTACCAAAAATTACTATATATGGTTTCTTTTACATTTATAGATTTTTATCGATTTAATCAACTGAAAGTGAAATATTCTTCCGCGGGCATTTGGGCATACTATTTTACCGTTGTCAAGCAAAACTCTGGTTGGTAGTTCTATTCGCAGCTTTGTTAAGCAAAAACCTCTGGTCGTTAATTCTATGAAAACAATGATTCTATCAAGAAAAAATAGTTCCTTCTCGTTTTCTACCATACAATTAGCACCAATTTCGGTCATTTTTGTAATTACATTATTTAATAAAACTGCATGAAACAATAAGTCAATCAAATTCATCTCCCTAGCACTGTCTTGCTTTTTAAATGGTGTGGTCGAGCAGTGTAGACATAATGTCTTTCTAAGACCCTCTGAAATGGGTTTTGAATGCCAGCTATCTTCATGATAGGTTCGCCGTCACTTGTCACCTAGCCAATATTAAAATTCTTGGTTTTAGGTCAGAATGGTCTCACGGCATGCTTGTTATCCACGCTAGCTAGCTAGCTAACTATTGAATTGTATTCAAAACGGCAGTTACTATAAACGCAATCATTCACTAACATACGGATGAAAATACGTCACGTAGCCATGAGTTAAATGCAGAACGCCTATTCTACTGTCCAAATAAGAGACGATTCCGATTTGTGGGATGGTTGGCAACCATAAATAAAGCTAGCAACAGTAACTAGAAATGTGATTCAACGTTGCCATCAATTGTGAAATTGGACAGAAAAGAATTGAATTGAAAAAGGGAGGGGATGTAACAACAATTCAAAAGCGAAATAATAATGTTGCTGTTTAAACTGCTTTAGAATGCGCATTGATTTTAGAACTGTTAAAAGGCCGAGGTGTCCCTTTACTGAGAAATAATGCCCACCCTTGGACCAATCAGAATTGAGTATTCAGCCAAGCCGTTGTATAAATATATATATATATATATGTTGAAGATTGCACTAGATTACATAAATGCTGACAGGCAATATGGGCACAAGAAAAAGCTCACTGTCTGGCTGGCAGCCAATAACATAGCAGGTCCACTGTTGGGCTGTCAACCAATAAGAGAGCAGGAGAGAGTAGCCAATAAGAGCGGGAATGAGAGCTCACTGTTTCTGTGTCTGTCTTCTCCTCACAGATGTCACAGTACATCTGATTGTCTCCATCTAATACTGAAGATGTGAAAAAGGCATCCAAGCTGTCCACCTGGAACACACCCAAACACTGCCACACCCAGAGCACACTGACACTCAGAGTACACTGACACACCCAGAGCACACACTGAGACACCCAGAGCACACTGACACACACCCAGAGCACACTGACACACCCAGAGAACACTGAGACACCCAGAGCACACACTGAGACACACCCAGAGCACACTGAGACACACCCAGAGCACACTGACACACCCAGAGCACACACTGAGACACACCCAGAGCACACTGAGACACCCAGAGCACACTGAACACCAGAGCACCACTGAGACACCCAGACACACACTGAGACACACCCAGAGACACACTGAGACACACCGAGCACACTGGACACCCAGAGCAAAACTGAGACCACCCAGAGTACACACTGAGACACACCCAGAGCACACACTGACACATCCAGACAGACACACCAGAGCACACACTGAGCACACCAGAGCACACTGAACACCCAGAGACACTGAGCACCCAGAGCACACACTGAGACACACCAGAGCACACTGACACACCCAGACACACTGAGCACATCACCCAGAGCACACTGACCACACCCAGAGCACACTGAGACACCCAGAGAACACTGAGGCACCCAGAGCACACACTGAGACACATCCAGAGCACACTGACACACCCAGAGCACACTGACACACACCCAGAGCACACTGACACACACCCAGAGTACACACTGAGACACATCCAGAGCACACTGACACACACCCAGAGCACACACTGAGACACACCCAGAGCACACTGACACACACCCAGAGCACACTGAGACACCCAGAGCACACACTGAGACACACCCACAGCACACTGAGACACACCCAGAGCACACACTGAGACACACCCAGAGCACACTGAGACACCCAGAGAACACTGACACACACCCAGAGCACACAGGTTCTTACCAGGCTGTGCTGTTGCAGAGAGTCGTGGCTGAGCTGGAGGGACAGGGGCAGGACGATGAAGGGAGAGAGGTCCACGCTGGGCTCATGCTGTCCCCGCACACACACTGTGCTGTTCCTCAGCCTGCCCTGGAACATCTGCACACACACACACACACACTGTGCTGTTCCTCAGCCTGCCCTGGAACATCTGCACACACACACACACACACTGTGCTGTTCCTCAGCCTGCCCTGGAACATCTGCACACACACACACACACACACACACACTGTGCTGTTCCTCAGCCTGCCCTGGAACATCTGCACACACACACACACACACACACTGTGCTGTTCCTCAGCCTGCCCTGGAACATCTGCACACACACACGCACACACACTGTGCTGTTCCTCAGCCTGCCCTGGAACATCTGCACACACACACACACACACACACACTATGCTGTCCTCAGCCTGCCTGGAACATCTGCACACACACACACACACCACACACTGTGCTGTTCTCAGCTGCCTGGACTCTGCACACACACACGCACAACACTGTGCTGTCTCAGCCTGCCCTGGAACATCTGCACACACACACACACTGTGCTGTTCCTCAGCCTGCCCTGGAACATCTGCACACACACACACACACACACACACACACTGTGCTGTTCCTCAGCCTGCCCTGGAACATCTGCACACACACACACACTGTGCTGTTCCTCAGCCTGCCCTAGAACATCTGCACACACACACACACACTGTGCTGTTCCTCAGCCTGCCCTGGAACATCTGCACACACACACACACGCACACACACACACTGTGCTGTTCCTCAGCCTGCCCTGGAACATCTGCACACGCACACACACACACACACCAAACTAAACACTATAACCACAGACCACCTATCTGCACACACACACATACCGACACCTGTGACAGGTGAGGACTGAGACTGTTTTAGATGAATTACCTGTGACAGGTGAGGACTGATTCTGTTCAGAATCCTCTGAAAGTATTCTGCTGCATCCTGTTGTTCAAAAACTAGAAAAATTCACAAGTCATTTAACATGAATTGGACCATTGTGCAGTTTTGTCATTCAGTTTAATTCATGTAGCCTGTTAATTTAGCACCAGATGACAACAGTGCATGTATGTGTGTGTATGAGAGTGTGTGTGTGTGAGAGAGTGAGAGAGAGAGAGTGTGTGTGTGTGTGTGAGTGGGAAGGGGTTGAAGGTAGCCATATCCCTCTTTTTAGGAAGGTGCTTTACTGAATGTGAACACTCTTACTGTTTGACAAGCCTTGGTTGCTTTGTGTGTTTTTGTCTTCATGTGTCATACACCCACAACGGTGCCACAGTGACTCACTAAAGTGTGTTTGCCATGGTACGCAGACACCACTAGAGCTAGAAATCCAAGTTACACTGAAATATCTGTCACCATCAATGTGCCTCAAGACCATTCTTTATTCTCTAAACATGACTGGCTGATGAGAATGCTTGGGCTACCAGGGCTTATGCCTAAATGGCTACATCCTAACTGTGAGCTAAAACATACACGAGAAGAGTCTGACCAATGAGTGAAATAGTGATGGACTCCAGCTGAGTTTTTGGAGCTCGCTACGGTCACTGACCATTTCGGATGCCGAGAGTTTGTGCAAATCCCATAGCGCTGCTCTCAGCTGTCTTCAGACCAGCAAATATCTTCTTCAACTGGAGCACGAGCCCATCCTCACACTCCTCCCTGCAGAGAGAGCTCTGTTTACCCCAACAAACAAGCGCTGGGTAATGATGCCAACCAGCAGACCCTGCAGACCAGGGCTGGGGACCCCACAAGACCCTGTGGCTCTCCAGGACCAGGGCTGGGGACCCCACAAGACCCTGTGGCTCTCCAGGACCAGGGCTGGGGACCCCACAAGACCCTGTGGCTCTCCAGGACCAGGGCTGGGGACCCCACAAGACCCTGTGGCTCTCCAGGACCAGGGCTGGGGACCCCACAAGACCCTGTGGCTCTCCAGGACCAGGGCTGGGGACCCCACATGACCCTGCAGGAGTACCTGAGCTTTCATTGACTTCTATCAGCTAATATTGAGGTTTCAGTGGTTCAATCGACTAATACTGATCTTTTGGTGCTTCCATTGGCTAATATTGAATTTAGAGTGATTTCTATTGACTGATTTCAATGTTTCACTGAGTCCTACTAGCTAATACTATAATGATGGAATACATCACATATTTTAACTGCCTTCTCGGGAGGCAAAGTGTGCGTTCCCCTACCGCTCCACCGCCTCTCTGAAGCTGCGGGTCATGTACAGCATCTGCAGGACGGTGTTCAGGTAGCAGGTAGCGCCCAGGTTACGCAGGCCCCTGTAGTCTGCAGTAAAGCACCAAAACATGAACGAGAAAATCAGCTCACCTGGCCCTATGTTCTTTCATTAAACATCTCCGAACAATTCATAACAACCTTTATAAGCATAAAGGCTATTTAAGTTCTCTTAAAGGGTATTCATGCACACTTGCAGGGTGTACTGACATTGCACTGACAAGACAAGCTGACCCAGGGGGACTCATTCCATATTTCTGCAAACACCTTCAACACCTCTGCTCTGCACCACTATCCAATGAGAGGAGACCCCACCCTACGGCACCCTGGCCTCCCCCATCGAGCGCAGTCTGTGCTTACAGATGTCTGGGTTAGTTTCGCAGCTGTCCGGAGCCTGAGGCAGCCTCTGGTGTGTGTGAGCGGCCCGGTAGCTCTCTGTGTCTGCCCCGGTCTGCGCATCTCGGGCTTCAGCGATGCTGCTCGCGTCGACGCTGCTCGCGCCGACTGCAGGGAAGAGGGCCCAGGGAAACGCACAGGAGGAACAGAGTTCAGTGACTGAGTGACTGAGCCGTGTCTCCGCCTCTGAACTTTCTGATCTGAAGCGACTCCTCATACAGGTGACGTTTAAGCCGCGTCACCTTCGCCAGCAGGTTCGGGTAATAGAAGGAAGTGATTGCGGAGTTTTTAGATTCATGCTAACATTTCCAAACAAACTATTTAATTTACTTAGATAATGCTTGGATAATAATTGTTTGACTAATTCAGGTAATTAACATGGGGAAATTTCTGAACTTTTGTGAACAAAAAAAAGAAAGAAATAAATAAAAGTCGACTTGTTTGGCTAAGAAATCCATCGAGCAACGTTGGCTCTTACTACAGCCAGATAAATAAACACAATAAACAAACAAATAAATAAATAAGCGGAGCACGTAGGTTACACCAAATTAACAACAACCTACCTTGCTACACGCTGACGCTGTCACCAATGAACTACATATACATATGGCTACAGTTCAGTGGTTGTCATAGATCTGTAATATGGCTATTCCAAATTTTCAAAGGTTCCTTTAGGTGTAGGCTACGTGTAGGCTATAGCCTATTAAAATATGGCCTGACGTTAGCTGTTACGATTCACATTTAAGGAACTCGTTCACTAATTAACGAGCTGCTTAGCAAACGTCAGCTAGCTTCTCTGACTAGCAAGACAAGTTAAGAGACACAAGTGAGATCTAACTTGTCGCTTATATAATAGTAAAAAAGTTTTAATTGTCGCGGCTTAAACCACAACAGGGTCTAGTCCTCGGCGCGGCTGAACTATAGTCTTGAGTTACTGCCGATGCAACCTTATCCCTAACTACAGCTGGACTGCCTGATGCGATGAGAATTCTTATTAGGCTATTTCCCACAAACTCCATGCTCAATTTCTTTAAATCGGACATCCTACCGAAACTAGTTTCAGGACAAAACATTACCCAATTATCTTAAGAAGGGGGCAGTGATGTAGTTGTTAATATTCTAGTCTTCAAATGCTTTTAAAAGTGTGAGTTAAAAGTTTTGGTTTTACGCCGTATGCCTATTGTCGTTCAATTTAGGCTCCAATTCAAGTTCGAAAAAGCTTTCCCGTGAGGCCCATGAAATGTAGCTGCCTATGGCAGTTTAAATCAATTAAGAAAAGAATGCGAGGGGTAATGTAAAGTTTGATATAATTCACCTGCGTCTGTGCGAAAATCTCCCATTTCTGCGGGTGTCCCTGGGTCCAGGGGGTTGCGTTATTGGACGCCGGAGCGAATGAATCGTGCCCACTGAGCCGCACGGTTGAGTTGTCAGGACAAACAACATTTACTTTCGCTTTCATCTGCTATAGCGAGAGTATTCCTTTTATGTAGTTCCCGTGCAAAGGCTGAGTTGTTGTAGGTTATGTATCGATATCGAATCGCCTGATATCCGACCGCTGGCATGTGTAATTTCGTTTAGGTTACGAAACATTTCAGTTGTGTAGTATAGTTAATTATTTAGAATATATGGCTGTCCTTTTGAATATGTGCTATATGGTGAAATATTAAAAGTTTTTTTGTTTGGTTAACATATAATCTGTGAAGCTAGGGTGTGCACACTGACGGGCAGGGTGTACGCTTGTTTTCCTCCCCGGACTTCAGCCGTTTCAATCCCTCATTTAAAAGACCTTACAAGAAGAGAAAGACACTCCGACAGGGACATTTTCCATTGTCTTTATTAGTTCGGAAGTGATTTATTAAGTTGTTACTGCATAAGCATAATCATTGAAAATGTAAACAGTGTTGAAGATCATTCCCCCAGGGTGTTTGCTTTTGCTCAGAGAATTGTTTTAGTAATATTCATGGAGCAGACTACCTTTATAAAGTGCAACATTCGCATTGTACTGCACATTTTACATCAGTTATATTTTGTGTTTCACCGTAAAAGATACTTCACGTCACACCAACTCGCTCTGCAACGACACCTCTGCTCAAGCTCTTCGCTACACTCGCCCAACTCCTTCAATACGGCTCGCTGCCGTGCATTCATATGGTAGTACGAGGAATAACGTTTTACAATATAATATATAATGCAGCATTCACGGAGCGCTCTTAATAAAAGAGAAATCAGGTTTATATCCTTCCGAAATGCAGCGCTCCTGCTGCACGTTCATGAGCCGGAGGGGACGCAGCGGAGGGCCGGTTCGGCTTGTCCGGGTCAGGAAGTACGGGCACTCTGTCCTCCGGGCAGTCTCAGGACCATCTGGATGACGGATTTGTCCTGGATCCCGTACTCGGACAGCAGACCCGAGTCATCCATCTGCTTGGTAGTGAAGATCAGCCGCAGATCTTCCAAAGTGTCACCTGGAGGGGGCGATCACACAGCCCCGAGCGCAGATATGCATTATTATTAATAAATACAGTACACATTTTGGATTGATCCTCAGATGCCAATATATTCCACCCCAACTGTATTTATATGGGTTATAAATACACTCTAATAAATTACTAACAAATAAAATGTTACTTTACAACCTAAATATTTCATATATGATGAGGAAAAAAGTGTTTTTGTGATGTGCATGAGTTTACAGGGGTTTACAGGACTGCCTGGAGGACAGATTTATCAGCGCAGAACTGGGCCAGCGGCGCTTGCGGTTGCTACCTGAATTCCCCGGCATTTTCTCCGCAATCTTCTTCTTGAGCTGCAGGACCGTCATGGAGTTCATCTCTTCCTCTGAATGTCCCACATCCACCGTAATCTTCTCCCCCTTCAGACCGTTAATAATGAGCTGGTATATCTTCCCCATCCTGTCAGGCGCTGGAGCTACACTGCTGCCTCGGCTTTGTGTGTGTGAAAACTGTGTTTATCTGCGTGTATACATGTATCTGTCACACACACACTTTCACTTTCACCCCTGTGAACAGCCTGTAAAGCTTCATGCGTCATGACCAGGAAGGAACAAGACCTGTAGAGTTCCATGTGTGAAGCCTTTCATTTGGGTTCAGAAGCACGTTTTTAATAAATACAAAAAAAATCACTTTCCTTTTCTGAGGAAACCAGAATTTCGGATCAATAAATCTGAATGGGAGGAAGAATAAGGAATGTGAAATGTTTTTTTAATTATTTTTATTTGCGTTGTAGAAGTAATGGCAAGGGTCAAATTCAGAACTTAGTAAAAGATCAAGATAAATAACGGTAATTAAACAAAAACAGAATAAAATACATGCGCATGATGTTCTTTCAGCGTTTATCTTTATGGGAGTCACCTATTTACAGGGATGGCTAGGTGCTTTTGGGAACATGAGTCAGCATTCTTGAAGAATGGCACACACACGCACACACACATTCTCACACACGCACACAAATACATGCACACGCACACACACACTCAGAGGTTGCAGGTTCAGTTCTACTTTGAGACACAGCCGGATATGTAAATAAATACACAGCTATGTTAGTGGGTGGCATTAAAATTTAAGTGGAGGAACTTGCTAAAATGTAAAGGATACACTGAGGCAAAGCTCAAAATGAAAAACTCAGCTTGGACAGCAGCACTAGATTCCTCAAATATTTATTACTGCTGCTGGGAAAGGATAAGATATTTGAGACGAGTTTTAGAGCTTAAATCACGAGACCAATCTCCCGACATACACAAACAGCCAATCAGCTTTGTTGCTGGGTAAATTCATCATCTTCAGGTTAAGCCAGCCAATCACAGCGTCCATGGCATTCCACCATGCACACTTACAGATTGTGCATGCAAATGGTATCTCTTCAGGGTCAGAATGTAAATCACAGGAATCCAATCAGTCACAAAATAAAAAATAGGATTAATCTTTCATCATTTTCTCAGAATAAAAAATGTAATGTTGAATGGCCCAAAAGTGTTTTTATAGGGACGGATCTGGTGTTTGATTGTTGGCGGACAACAGAATCCGAAGAAGTCGTTTGATATTAATCCAGAGTTACAGTTCAAATGAATTTAAGATTCCCCTGAACAACGACGTGCTCTTCAGATGAAATTCTAAACCCTGTGCTTTCTGTGTGAGTGTGTGTGTCTGTGTGAGTGTGTGTGTCTGTGAGTGTGAGTGTGTGTGTGTCTGTGTGAGTGTGTGTGTGTGTCTGTGTGAGTGTGTGTGTGTGTGTCTGTGTGTCTGTGTGAGTGTGTGTGTGTGTGTGTGTGTCTGTGTGAGTGTGGCCCCCCATCAGGGACCAGGAGTCCATCAAATCAATTTTACCTGTTCAGCGTTTTCTACAGAAAACTGTCACAAAGACCCTGTACAGAGTAACAGAATTGTAAAAAAAGGGCAAAAACCTACCCTGAACCCTCAATTAGCAACACATCAGGTACAGAAACTCACCAGAGAGGCAAACTCTCCCATGAGGTGGGCATGCATGTGTTTTACACAGCAAACCGCTTACTGCAACTTCAAATGACATTTAAACCCCTGAATGTTTGACATGTTAAGGAAATTTAGTTCTATGCGTGACAAAAAATGTGAACACCAGCCCTTCAGCCTGTTTTGTTTATTGAAAACATTGTTGGTTCCCAGCAGGAAATATATTTTTATTAGTCATGTCATGTGACTTCTTGAAAACAGAAAGAGAAACTGAGCACCATAAAGACACAGCGGCGGTGTCTCTGGGACCGGTTCAGAGTGCAGTCTCGCGCACAGTGCGTACCTGACAGCGGACAGGATGACGACGGAGCAGCAGGAGCCGGAGAAACGCTACGATCCGGCGGACAGGACGCTGCGGTTCGTGACACGGCAGGATGACATCAGTAAGTTCCGCGCGCCGCAGCGACACCACAGCCTGTGTCTGCGACTCAGCTTTTAAGGGAAAAGTGTACTTCAGCGCAGTAACCGGCCCTTGGGTTCAATACAGCCAAAGATTTCAAATAACCATCATCTACTTAAACTGAGTAATGCTCGAGGCGACAGCATCTCGCATTTACAGCATTAGTGCTGAGAAGTACACGCTTCTACCACTAGATGGCGATGATGCACAAGAAAGAGTCCCTTGAGGTAGCACTGCATGCAGGGCCTGCGTGCGTGCGTGTGCATCGATGCGTGCGGGCGCGTGTTTGTGTGCGTGTGTGTGTTTGTGTACATGTCTTCGTGTCTATTTTTTATTTTATTTTTTATTTTTTCCAGCGCTGGACGACGACCCGGACTCTCTGAGGGCGGAGATGTCCTGTGGTCACGCGGTTACTCCACAGTCCCTGACTGCGTGGTGCAGGAGCCTTCTGGACCAGGTACTGCAGCCCCCTCCCAAACACTGCATTCTGCACTCAGAGTGCGTGTGTGTGTGTCTGTGTGTGTGTGTGAGAGTGTGTGTGAGGGAGTGTGTGTGTGTGTGTGAGAGAGAGTGTGTGTGAGGGAGTGTGTGTGTGTGTGTGTGTCTGTGTTTGTGTGTGTGTCTGTGTGTGTGTGTGTGTCTGTGTGTGAGAGTGTGTCTGTGTGTGTGTGTGTGTGTGTGTGTGTGAGAGTGTGTGTGTGTCTGTGTGTCTGTGTGAGTGTGTGTGTGTCTGGGTGTGTGTGTGTGTGTGTGTGTGTGTGTGTGAGAGTGTGTGTGTCTATGGTGTGTGTGTGTGTGTGTGTGTGTCTGTGTGTGTGTGTGTGTGTGTGTGTGTGAGAGAGAGAGTGTGTGTGTGTGTGTGTGTGTGAGAGTGTGTGAGAGTGTGTCTGTGTGTGTGTGTGTGTGTGTGTGTGTGAGGGAGTGTGTCTGTGTGTGTGTCTGTGTGTGAGAGTGTGTGTGTGTGTGTGTGTGTGTGTGTGTGTGAGGGAGTGTGTGTGTCTGTGTCTGTGTGTGAGAGTGTGTGTGTGTGAGGGAGTGTGTGTGTCTGTGTGTGTGTGTATGTGTGAGAGTGTGTGTGAGGGAGTGTATCTGTGTGTGTGTGTATGTGTGTGTGTGTGAGGGGGTGTGTGTATGTGTGTGTGTGTGTGTAACTGTGTTGTTCCCGTGGCAGCAGGGTCAGTGTGTGTGTGTCTGTAACTGTGCCGTTGCCGTGGCAGCAGGGTCAGTGTGTGTGTGTGTAACTGTGCCGTTGCCATGGCAGCAGGGTCAGTGTGTGTGTGTGTAACTGTGCCGTTGCCGTGGCAGCAGGGTCAGTGTGTGTGTGTAACTGTGTTGTTGTCGTGGCAGCAGGGTCAGTGTGTGCGTGTGTAACTGTGCCGTTGCCGTGGCAGCAGGGTCAGTGTGTGTGTGTGTAACTGTGCCGTTGCCGTGGCAGCAGGGTCAGTGTGTGTGTGTGTAACTGTGCCGTTGCCGTGGCAGCAGGGTCAGTGTGTGTGTGTGTGTGTAACTGTGCCGTTGCCGTGGCAGGGTCAGTGTGTGTGTGTGTGTAACTGTGTTGTTGCCATGGCAGCAGGGTCAGTGTGTGTGTAACTGTGTTGTTGCCGTGGCAGCAGGGTCAGTGTGCGTGTGTGTAACTGTGCCGTTGCCGTGGCAGCAGGGTCAGTGTGCGTGTGTGTAACTGTGCCGTTGCCCTGGCAGGGTCAGTATGTGTTCCGGTGCCCTGCGCTGAGGGACGGCACTCTGCAGAAGTGTGGGGCGCAGTGGACCTATCAGGAGGTGCGGAAGCTGGCGGTGCTCACCGCCACAGAACAGCGCCACTTCGAGGTCACACTGGCAGCGCTGGCCGCTGCGGAGTACTGTGAGTGCAAAACCGTGAGTATCGAATCACCCCGAGATTCACTGTGTCTGAATCACCCAGAGATTCACTGTGTCTGAATCACCCAGAGATTCACTGTGTCTGAATCACCCAGAGATTCACTGTGTCTGAATCACCCAGAGATTCACTGTGTCTGAATCACCCAGAGATTCACTGTGTCTGAATCACCCAGAGATTAACTGTGTGTGAATCACCCAGAGATTAACTGTGTCTGAATCACCCAGAGATTCACTGTCTGATTCACCCCGAGATTCACTCTGTCTGAATCACCCCGAGATTCACTCTGTCTGAATCACCCCGAGATTCACTGTGTCTGAATCATCCCGAGATTCACTGTGTCTGAATCAGTGCTCAGTCGTGTTAAGTGTTTGTGTGTGTGTGAGAGAGAGGACGGTGTGTTCAGTGCTCAGTCGTGTTAAGTGTTTGTGTGTGTATGTGAGAGAGAGAGAGGAAGGTGTGCTCAGTGCTCAGTAGTGTTAAGTGTGTGTGTGTGTGTGTGTGTGTGAGAGAGAGAGAGAGGACGGTGTGCTCAGTCCTCAGTAGTGTTAAGTGTGTGTGTGTGTGTGAGAGAGAGAGAGAGAGGACGGTGTGTTCAGTGCTCAGTCGTGTTAAGTGTGTGTGTGTGTGTGAGAGAGAGAGAGAGAGGACGGTGTGTTCAGTGCTCAGTCGTGTTAAGTGTGTGTGTGTGTGTGTGTGTGTGTGTGAGAGAGAGAGGACGGTGTGTTCAATGCTCAGTCGTGTTAAGTGTTTGTGTGTGTGTGAGAGAGAGAGAGAGGACGGTGTGTTCAGTGCTGTCGTGTTAAGTGTTTGTTTCTCTCAGTGCCCTGGCTGCCAGACGAGTGTTGAGCGGAAGGACCTGAGCAATCTGTGTGTGCAGTGCACGGTGTGCACAGCGGAGACAGGGCGGCTCTACCAGTTCTGCTGGCAGTGCCTCCAGAGCTGGAAGGGCCCCGGGCCCCGCAGCGATCGCTGCGACAACCAGGGCTGCACCAATAAGGAGCTGGAGCTGCTGAAGCGCTGTCCAACCATGTCACTGCCTCAGGTTCCGGGCGTGGTTGACTGCCCCTCCCTGCGGGCCTGCCCCACCTGCGGCCTGCTGCTGGAGCACGACCGCAGCGGCTGCAAGAACCTCCTGTGCTCGCGCTGCCAGGTGGAGTTCTGCTTCGTGTGCCTGAAGCTCACGCCCCTCTGCCTGCAGACCAGCACCCACTTCCGGCCCTGCCAGGACGGGGTGGCCCCCCGGCAGACCAGCATCCCCGCCTGGGACAGGAGCTCCACTCCATGACCCATCAGCCACACCTGCACCGCTCCACTTACTGTTAATTTACCCTACATTTACCGCTTGTTTACAGCTTATTTACATTTTTTTTAAAAAGTGGATTGGTATAATTGGTTAATTACAAACTATTAAAAAAAGATGTCCATGTGATTGAGACATTTCTGCGATATTCATTTTTAGAATTACACAGTTTTCTTGAATGATACTTGCAGTTATATCATTAACACATTTTCAGTATGTTATTTTTCTTAATTTTCTTAGAAACATACATCTATTTCTTCCAATGAAAATAAAAAGTGAAAATGTGTCACAATCCCCGTTTCTTTATGTATTTGTCTGAGTCTCTGGGGCAGTTCACATCTGCCACCATCATGCCCAGGCTGCCAGCCACAGGTAAAAGGGCAAAGACAAACTCTGCCTTTCAGAAAATAACACCTTTAATAACCAAAGACATCAAATAAACACGAGTGAAATACTCACCACTCTGCTGCAATCACATGTATACAGATAGGCAAGGGCACTGATTATACGCGACTGACAGGCAACACTTAGCAGCAGTGTTCCAGTGCTCCAGAGTTCCAGTGTTCCAGTGTTCCAGTGCTCCAGTGCTCCAGTGCCCCAGAGCTCCAGAGTCCCAGAGTCCCAGTGCCCCAGAGTCTCAGTGCTCCAGTGCTCCAGAGTTCCAGTGCTCCAGAGTCTCAGTGCTCCAGTCCCCCAGAGTCCCAGTGCTCCAGTGCCCCAGAGTCTCAGTGCTCCAGGATCCCAGAGCTCCAGAGTCCCAGAGCTCCAGAGTCCCAGTGCCCCAGAGTCTCAGTGCTCCAGAGTTCCAGTGCTCCAGAGTCCCAGTGCTCCAGAGCTCCAGTGCCCCAGAGTCTCAGTGCTCCAGTGCCCCAGAGCTCCAGAGTCCCAGAGCTCCAGAGTCCCAGAGCCCCAGAGTCTCAGTGCTCCAGACCCCCAGAGTCCCAGAGCTCCAGAGTCCCAGTGCCCCAGAGTCTCAGTGCTCCAGTGCTCTCATGTCTCTGAAAGGTAATCAGCCCCGTGTGTCAGCGGCTGTGGAGTCCCCGCACTGCTGGGTCAGGCCGCAGGACTGCTGCTGTACAGCAGGGGGCGACACTGAGACCAGGTCCCCTGCAGCAGCATGCACCCTGACCCTGGAGCCACACTGCCTCCTGCAGGCCACAGGGAGAACTGCCAGGAGAGAGAGCGCAGCCACGCCCCCCAGCACTGAGGCCACCGTGGAGGAGGGGCCAGGGTCAAAGTTTGGACCAGGAGCATTGGTCACATGTGTGGAAGACTGAGCACTATAAAAGAAATTATATTATGAGGACAACTACTGTTCATTAACAGAGAGAGAAAGAAATATATACAGACTGCACACTGCAGTACATTAACACTGCACTGAGATTAAATAGTTGCTATTGTACAGAGATGTACACAACAAATTTGTGACTTGAACCACTCAGTGAGTTCAGCAGAGTTGAACAGACTCACCTCTCTATAAGGGAGGAGCTGGGGGTAGGGCCAGCATGAAGGGGAGGGGCCTGGTTGTTTGTGGGAGAGACAGACTGTGATTGACGGCATAACCTCCTGTCAGGACATAAAACTGATCCACTGTAACCTGGCAACTGAGAGAGAGAGAGAGAGAGAGAGAGAGAGATCCTTCTTAAAGTATCCAGTTTGTGTGTGTGTGTGTGTGTGTGTGTGTGTGCGTGTGCGTGCATGCTGTGCGTGTTTGTGTGTATCACCTGAATGGCTACACCTGCTGGACAGTCAACCCAATCAGAACCAGACACTTGGATCTGATACTGATTTAGTCCAGTACACCTGTGTCTGTAACACCGACCCACTGATTCGCCCCTGGGGGAGGGGGAGAGGGAGAGGTCCTGAGAGAGAGAGAGAGAGAGAGAGGGAGGGAGAGACACAGAGAGAGAGATTAATATAAGTAAAATAAATGAAGGAACAACACATGACTGTCTGTGTTTTTGGTTTGTATGTTCCTTTTTTCTGTGCTGCTGTGTGTTTTTTGGTTGCTGTGTTTGTTTCTGTCTCTTTTGCAGGGGGTGCACTGTGGTTAGGTAGTATGGTCACAAAGGACAACCAGGTTTCAGTTGATCTCTCTCACTCTCTATCTCCCTCTCTCCCTCACACACACACACATGGACACACGCACACACACACACACACACACATACACGGGCACACACACACACACGCACACACACACACAGCACACACCCACACACCCACACACGCACACTCTCACCTCTCTGTTGAGGCTGGAGAAGAAGCAGCGACTGTCGGAGCGATAGATCTCTCCACTCCACTCCTCTGTCCCACTCACTTTCTCATTCTCTTCTCTCCAGCACTCACTCTGCAGAGGGAGAGAGAGAGGGAACATTCCCTAATGTTAACAGTCAACACCATACAATTTTTACTAGCACACACACACACACACACACAGAAAAACACAGACACACAATTACGGTAAATAAAGGAATAAAACAACAGAAGATAGAGGGGAGGAAGATGAGAAGCGTGGGATAGAGGACTGGAAAGAAGCAGAAAATCCAGGTTCATAAAGTAAAAGTCCTCCCCAGGATTTTGTTCCAACCACCTGGATCTAATAATTGGCGCAATTCTTCAGTCAGGAGGCAAAACCAATCAGTGAAATCAGCTGGCTGAGCTCATGCGTGGAAGAAACACATGGCAGGACTTACTTTCTGACCCCTGGACAGTGGAGGGAGGGATGGGGAAGGGTAGAGGAGAGGAGGGGAAGAGAGAAGAGAGGAGGAGTAGAGGAGAGGAGAAGAGAGGAGAAGAGAGGAGGGGTAGAGGAGAGGAGAGGAGAGGAGGGGTAGAGGAGAAGAAGGAGAAGGAGAGGAGGGGTAGAGGAGAGGAGTAGGAGGGAGGAGGGAGGTAGAGGAGGAGAGGAGAGGAGAGAGAGGGAGAGAGGAGGGAGAGGAGAAGGAGGAGGGAGAGGAGGAGGAGGGTAGAGGAGAGGAGAAGAGAGGGGTAGAGAGAGGAGAGAGAGGGAGGAGGAGGAGTAGAGGAGAGGAAGGAGGGAGGGGAAGGAGAGGAGAGGTAGAGGAGAGGGGAGGAGAGGAGAGGAGAGGAAGGAGAGAGGAGAGAGGAGAGGGAGAGGAGAGAAGAGGAGGAGAGGGGGAGAGGGAGAGGAGAGGAGAGGAGGGTAGAGAGGGAGAGGGGAAGGAGAGGAGAGAGAGGGGAGAGAGGAGAGAGAGGGGGGGAGAGGAGAGGAGGGTAGAGGAGAGGGAAGGGAAGGAGGGAGGAGGGAGAGGAGGAGTAGAGGAAGGGGGGAGGAGGAGAGAGGAGAGGAGGGGGAAGGAGGAAGGAGGAGGAGGGTAGAGGGAGGAGAGGAGAGGGAAGAGAGGAGAGAGGAGGAGAGGAGAGGAGAGAGAGGATAGAGGAGGGGAGGGGGAAGGAGGGAAGGAGGGAGGGGTGGAGAGAGAGAGAGAGGAAAGGGAGGGAGAGGAGGAGAGAGAGAGGAGGGGTAGGAGAAGGAGAGGAGAGGGAGAGAGAGGAGGAGAGGGGGAGGAGGAGAGAGAGAAGAGGAGAGAGGGGGAGAAGGAGAGGGAGGAGAGAGAGGAGGGAGAGGAGAGGAGAGGAGAGGTAGAGGAGAGGAGAGAGAGAAGGGTAGAGGAAGGAGAGAGGAGGGAGAGGAGGAGAGAGGAGAGGAGAGGTAGAGAGAGGAGAAGAGGAGGAGTAGAGGAGAGGAGAGGGAGAGGAGAGGGAGAGAGAGGAGAGAGGGGAGAGGGAGAGGAGGAGGGGGAAGGAGAGGAGAGGAGAAGGAGGGAGGGAGGAGGAGAGGGAGGGAGGAGAGGAGGGAGTGGAGAGGAGAGGAGAGGGAAGGGGGTGGAGGAGGAGAGGAAGGGTAGGGAGAGGAGAGGAGAGGGAGGAGGAGGGAGAGAGGAGGAGAGGAGAGAGGGGGAGGGGAGAGAAGGGGAGAGGAGGGGAGAGGAGGAGGGAAGGAGAGAGGGAGAGAAGTGGGGGGAGAGGAGGAGAGAGGGGAGGGGAGAGGAAGAGAGAGGAGAGGGAAGGAGGAGGGGAGAGAGAGAGGGGAAGAGGGAGGGAGAGGAAGAGGAGAGGGAGTAGGAGGAGGAGAGGAGGGGGAGAGGAGGGGAGAGAGGAGGAGAGGGAGGGGAGGAGAGAGAGGAGAGAGAGGAGAGGGAGGAGGAGGAGGAGGGGAGAGGAGAGAGAGGAGGAGGAGGGGAGGGAGGGGTAGGAAGGAGGGAGGGAGAGAGGGGGAGAGGAGAGAGGAGAGGAGGGAGGGAGGAGGAGAGGGGAGGAGAGGAGGAGAGGAGAGGGAGGAGGAGAGGTAGGAGGGAGAGAAGGAGGGGAGAGGAGAGGGAGAGAGAGAGAGGGGGGAGGAGAGGAGAGGAGGAGAGAGGAGAGGAGGGAGGGAGAGAGGAGGGGAAGGGAGAGGAGAGGAGGGGAGGGGGGGGAGAGGGAGGGGAGAGGAAGGGAGAGAGGAGAGGAGGAGAGAGAGAGAGGAGAGGAGGAGAGGAGAGGAGGAGGGAGAGGGGAGGAGAGAGAGGAGAGGAGAGGAAGGAGAGGGAGGGATAGGAGGAGAGGAGAGGGGGAGAGGAGAGAGAGGAGGGAGAGAGAGGAAGGGAGGAGGGAGGAGAGGGGAGGAGGAGGAGAGGAGAGGGTAGAGAGAGGGAGGAGGAGGAGAGAGGAGAGGGAGGGAGGAGAGAGAGAGGAGAGGAGGAGGGAGGGGAGAGAGGGGAGAGGGAGAGAGAAGAGAGGAGAGGAGGAGGAGGGAGGGAGGAGGGAGGGAGGAGAGAGGGGAGAGGGAGAGAGGAGGAGAGAGGGAGAGGGAGAGGAGAGGAGGAGAGAGAGAGGGGAGAGAGGAGAGGAGAGGGAGAGAGGAGGAGGAGGAGAGGAGGAGGAGGGAGAGAGAGGAGAGGGAGAGGGAGGGGAGGAGGAGGAGGGAGGGAGAGGAGAGGGAGGAGGGAGAGGAGGAGGAGAGGGGAGGAGGAGGGAGAGGAGAGGAGGGAGAAGGGAGAGAGAGAGGAGAGGAGAGGAGAGGGGAGGAAGGAGAGGAGGAGGAGGGAAGAGAGGAGAGGAGGGAAGAGAGAGGAGAGAGGAGGGAGAGGAGGGAGAGGAGAGAGGAGAGAGAGGAGGAGAGGGAGGAGGAGAGAGAGAGGAGAGGAGAGGGAGAGAGAGAGGAGGAGGAGAGGAGAGGGAAGGAGAGGAGAGGAGAGGGAGAGAGGAGGGAGAGAGAGGGGAGGAGAGGAGGAGGAGAGGAGGAGAGGAGAGAGAGGAGGAGGAGGGAGGAGAGGAGAGGAGAAGAGAGGGAGGGAGAGAGAGAGAGGAGAGAGGGAGAGGGAGGAGAGGAGGAGAGGAGGGAGAGAGGAGAGGAGAGAGGGAGGAGTAGAGGAGAGGAGGGAGGAGAGAGAGGGGAGGAGGAGATGGAGGAGGATGAGGAGAGGAGAGGAGAGGAGGGTAGGGAGAGAGAGAGGAGGAGTAGAGGAGAGAGAGGAAGGAGGGTAGAGGAGGGAGAGGAGAGGAGAGAGGAGGAGAGAGAGAGGGAGGGAGGGAGGGGAGGAGAGGGGGAGAGGGAGAGGAGAGGGGGGAAGAAGAGGAGAGGAGGAGAGGAGGGGAGAGAGAGGGAGGGGGAGGAGGGAGAGGAGGGGAGAGGGGAGAGAGGGGTGAGGGGAGAAGGGAGGGAGGAGAGAGGGAGGGAGGGGAGAGAGAGAGGAGAGAGGAGGGAGAGGAGAGAAGAGGGGAGGAGGAGGGAGAGAAGGAGGAGGAGAGAGGAGAGGGGGAGAGAGAGAGGAGGAGGAGGGGAGGAGGAAGGGAGAGAGGAGGGGGGAGGAGAGAGGGAAGGGGAGGAGGAAGAGGAGAGAGAGGAGGGAGAGGGGGAGAAGAGAAGGGGGGGAGGAGAGGGAGAGGAGGGGAGGGGGAGAGGAGGGGAAGAGAGAGGGGAGGGAGGGAAGGGGGAGGGAAGGGGGGGGGAGAGAGAGGAAGGAGGGGAGGGGGAGAGGAGGGGAGGGAAGGAGGGGGGGAGGGGGGGGGAGGAGAGGGGGAGAGGGAGAGGGGAAGAGAGAGGGGGAGGGAGGAGGAGGGAGAGGAGGAGAGAGGGGGAGGAGGGGGGGAGAGGAGAAGGGAGGGAGAGAGGAGAGAGGGGAGAGGGGGAGGGAGAGGAGGAGGAAGGGGAAGAGGGAGAGAGAGAGAGAGGGGAGGAGGGGAGAGAGGAGAGGGGGAGGGGGAGAGAGAGGGAGGGAGGGGAGGAGAGGAGAGGAGAGGAGAGAGGGGGAGTGGAGGAGGGAGAGGGGAGGGAGAGGGAGGAGAGGGAGGGGGAGGAGAGGAGAGGAGAGGGAGGAGGAGAGGGAGGAGGTAGAGGAGAGGAGGAGTAGAGAGAGGAGGGTAGAGGAGAGGAGAGGAGGAGTAGAGAGGAGGAAGGAGGAGAGGGAGAGGAGAGGAGGAGAGAGGAGGAGGAGAGGAGAGGAGGAGTAGAGGAGAGGGTAGAGGAGAGGAGAGAGGAGAGAGAGGAGAGGAGAGAGGAGGAGGAGAGGAGAGGAGTAGAGGAGAGGAGAGGAGGAGTAGAGGAGAGGAGGGGTAGAGGAGAGGAGAGGAGGAGTAGAGGAGAGGAGAGGAGGGGTAGAGGAGAGGAGAGGAGAGGAGAGGAGGGGTAGAGGAGAGGAGGAGTAGAGGAGAGGAGAGGAGGAGTAGAGGAGAGGAGAGGAGGAGTAGAGGAGGAGTAGAGGAGACTCACACCGTTGATCAGGGGCTTATAAATGCGGCAGCCATCCAGGTACTCATCACTCTGGCACTCCCCCTTGTGGAGGTGAAGGTAATGACAGCCTGATCCACTGGCAGAGAGCACATATATTTCACTACTCAACACTTACGAATGCACTCACTCACACACACACAAACCCACATACACACACATGCACGCACGCACATGCACACAGTATAACCCAAAAGTACATCTGTAGTTTTTTCTTTTTTTTTTTTTTTACTTAAGGTAAATAATTCAGTTAATGTATGCACATTTATTGAATGAAAAACCAAAGTACAAACATTTTATAACTACCACACAATATCACAAAAAAAATTACTTTTACTTAGACATTGGATAGACTTCATTATTAGAAGTCTATCCAATCATTTTGCAAAGTGGGAGGTGGAGTGAAACTGAGTGAAATCTTATCTACCTTTTTATTTTTTAAACCCCAGGTAGCCAAATCGTTCCCTTATTCTGTAATGTAAATAAAACAGGCACTAAAGCTGCAAGAAATATGGCAAAGAAGAAACATTGTGGCAAGAAAGTTATTCCCAGTGAGAAATTGCAAAAATTGCACTTTTGGCCTATATTGCACATACACTCACTCACATATGCACGCGCACACACAAACAAAATTTAGTTTGAGACTTGCATCGCAAACAGAACACTGCCACATCTCACAGGCACAAACAGCACCCAGAGCACGAGGTCCATTACCTGCCTGTGCAGAAGAAGGGGGAGGAACTGTCATGGCAGGGCACGCGCATGGAGAGGAACCAACACAGCGACCCTGTCTAACACACAATCATACACATGAGAAGACACACGCACACAACACAAGGACAGAAAGCTCACACAGAGTACGACTCCGCAACACACACAGCCCCACACGCGCACACACACACACGCACACGCACGCGCACGTACACACACACTCACACACACACACACACACACACACACACGCGCACATACGAATACACACACGCACACACACACACACGCACACACACACGCGCACGTACACACACACTCACACACACACATGCACACACACTCACCCTCTCCCCACTCCAGGGCCTGTGCCTTGCTGTGATTGACAGAGTACCAGCCGGTGTCCTGCAGCGCTGCCAGAGTGACCGGGTCTATCCGGACCAGCGTCGGGTCGCCCAGCGCCGCCGCCGCCATGACAGACCCCTGCAGAACCCGAGCCTCCCAGTGAGAGGACAAGCCCCGCCCACCCTGGGGGGGGGGGGGGCACAAAACACAGCGAGCTGGCAGTGCTGAATTACACTGAGACTTCAGGGGGAGTCACCCAGCACAATTCCATTCCTCTCAGCAGGTACAGAGTGCACAGTGCGAGCAATCACAGAGCACATGTATGGGCACAGTGTGGGGGCACATTTAATATGTGAGGAGAAATGTGTGTGTATAGTGTGTATAGGGTTAGTAAAATCTGAGCATACAGAGTGCATAAAGTCTGAGTACTGGGATAATAGTGTGAGTATAGAGGGAGGTTAGTGTGAGTACTGGGTTAATAGTGTGAGTATAGCTGGAGTAAAGTGTGAGTACTATGTTAATAGTGTGAGTATAGCAGGAGTAAAGTGTGAGTACTAGGTTAATAGTGTGAGTATAGCCGGAGTAAAGTGTGAGTACTAGGTTAATAGTGCGAGTATAGCCGGAGTAAAGTGTGAGTACTAGGTTAATAGTGTGAGTACAGCAGGAGTAAAGTGTGAGTACTAGGTTAATAGTGTGAGTACAGCAGGAGTAAAGTGTGAGTACTAGGTTAATAGTGCGAGTATAGCAGGAGTAAAGTGTGAGTATAGCAGGTCTAAAGTCAGTACCTGGTTCTCCAGCGGCCCTCCCAGCTGGGGGTCGGGGGATCTGAGGTGTTCCTGCATGGCGCTGATCACACTCGGGGTGTAGAGCCTCACCTGGCCAGCCTCGTCTGTGTTAGTCACCTGACCCCGGGGGGCGCAGCTCAATCCAGCTACACAACACAGCACAACCCATTACAGTACGCACGCACCTTACTGTACAATACCTTACAGCACATTACAGTAAGCACGCACCTTACTGTACAATACCTTACAGCACATTACAGTAAGCACGCACCTTACTGTACAATACCTTACAGCACATTACAGTAAGCACGCACCTTACTGTACAATACCTTACAGCACATTACAGTAAGCACACACCTTACTGTACAATACCTTACAGCACATTACAGTAAGCACACACCTTACTGTACAATACCTTACAGCACATTACAGTAAGCACGCACCTTACTGTACAATACCTTACAGCACATTACAGTACAGCACGCACCTTACTGTACAATACCTTACAGCACATTACAGTAAGCAGCACTTACTGTCTACCTTACAGCACAGTTACAGTAAGCACGCAGACTTACTGTACATACTAGAGCAGCATTACAGTAGCACAGCACCTTACTGTACAATAGCCTACAGCACATTACTGGTAAGCACGCACTACGACTTACTTAACAGCACATACAGTAGCACGCACCTTACTGTACAACCTTAAGCACATACAGAAGCACGACCTTATGTACAAACTAGCAGCACATCAGTAAGCAGCACCTTACTGGTACAATACCTACAGCACATTACAGTAAGACACACCTACTGTACAATACTACAGACACAGTTACAGTAAGCACACACCTTACTGTACAATACCTTACAGCACATTACAGTAAGCACACACCTTACTGTACAATACCTTACAGCACATTACAGTAAGCACGCACCTTACTGTACCTTACAGCACATTACAGTACAGCACACACCTTACTGTACAATACCTTACAGCACATTACAGTAAGCACGCACCTTACTGTACAATACCTTACAGCACATTACAGTAAGCACACACCTTACTGTACCTTACAGCACATTACAGTAAGCACGCACCTTACTGTACCTTACAGCACATTACAGTAAGCACGCACCTTACTGTACAATACCTTACAGCACATTACAGTAAGCACGCACCTTACTGTACAATACCTTACAGCACATTACAGTAAGCACGCACCTTACTGTACAATACCTTACAGCACATTACAGTAAGCACGCACCTTACTGTACAATACCTTACAGCACAGACAGAGAGCAGCAGACTTACTGTGTGTAGAGTGGAAGCAGCAGACAGAGCAGCAGACTTACTGTGTGTAGAGTAGGAGCAGCAGACTTACTGTGTGTAGATAGTGAGCAGCAGACTTACTGTGTGTAGAGTGGGAGCAGCAGACTTACTGTGTGTAGAGTGGGAGCAGCAGACTTACTGTGTGTAGATAGGGAGCAGCAGACTTACTGTGTGTAGATAGTGAGCAGCAGACTTACTGTGTGTAGAGAGGGAGCAGCAGACTTACTGTGTGTAGAGAGGGAGCAGCAGACAGAGAGCAGCAGACTTACTGTGTGTAGAGTGGGAGCAGCAGACAGAGAGCAGCAGACTTACCGTGTGTAGATAGTGAGCAGCAGACTTACTGTGTGTAGAGAGGGAGCAGCAGACTTACTGTGTGTAGAGAGGGAGCAGCAGACAGAGAGCAGCAGACTTACTGTGTGTAGAGAGGGAGCAGCAGACAGAGAGCAGCAGACTTACTGTGTGTAAAGAGGGAGCAGTCCCTCCATGTGCTGAAGAGCTCTTTGGAGAATCCCAAAGCATGGAACAGCTCATGAATAAGCATCTGGAAAAACATACAGAAACAAGTTCTATTACCAGACATACTCACTCACTCACACACTCACACACACTCACTCACTCATTCACACACTCACACACACTCACTCACACACTCTCACACACTCACACACACTAACTCACACACTCACACACACTTACTCACACTCACTCACACACTCACTCACACACTCACTCACTCACACACACACTCACACACACTCACTCACTCACACACTCACTCACTCACTCTGTATTATTACCTGCAGTATTCTACCTGTGTAGCCAACAGTACCTGCATGGTGCTCAGGTGGTGGAATGTTAGCTACAGTACCTGCACGATGCTCAGGTGGTGCCGGCATGGTGCTCAGGTGGTGGAATGTTAGCTACAGTACCTGCACGGCGCTCAGGTGGTGGAATCTCACTCCACTCAGGTGATTTCTGCAGATGACCACCACCCCGGCCAGCGGGCGGCCCTGTTCGTCTGTCTGGCAGTGCACTGCGTAGGCTAGCACACTGGCCTGGGGGAGGGGAGGGGCGAGGGGAGGGGCCCGGGGGCGGGGCCAGGGGAGGGGCGAGGCCAGGGGTTGGGTGGGGTCAGAGGGTGGGGCGGGGCCATGGAGAGAGAGACAGGAGGAGGAGTAGAATGAGAGGAATTCGTACAGCTGGATATATACTGACGCAGTGCAAGTTAAGTACCTTGCTCAAGGGTACAACAGCAGTGTCTTACCTGGGAATCGAACCTGCAACACCTGCAATCAAAACTGTGGCTATTAGGTTACAAGACTGCTTCCTTTCCCATTATACTACACTACTGCCCATAACCCCAGAGCCCAGACCTCCAGCCTCTCACCTCTGTGCGACACTTGTCAGTGCTCTGGGTATGAAGGTACAGCAGGAAGTCAGTTCCAGGAAGTCCCACCCCCTCTGGCCTCAGTACGGTCATGGCCGGGGAGTTGGGGTCAGGGTAGACAGCACAGCCTCTCAAATGTTCATCTGGGATCTGGCATTGAAAAATGGACTACTCAGTGAGAAACAGCGCCCCCAGCATATAGCAGGCAATGCGAGGTATTGCACATTATGGTCAAAGTGAAGGTACTCACAATCACATCCAGACAGGTCTCAGATCTGTAGTGTTCATTTGGTCTCCCACAGCTGAGAGAGAGAGAAAGAGAGAGAGAGAGCACAGCACACCCCTGAATACAGAGGAACAGGATGCTCTCTCACACACACACACACATGGGCACACACACACACACACACACACGCACACCTGTACACACAATCTCACACACACACGCACAGACACACGCACGCAGACACATGCATGCTAACACACACATAGACACATGCACACACACGCGCACACACGCGTACACACACTTACCGGTTGTAGTTGGCTGCACTGCTGTTCCTCCAGATAAATCTGCAGTACTTGTTCAGGTCTCTGCTAAGCAGGAGAGGTCCAGGAACCCTATTTACTGTGGACACACACACACACACACACACACATACCGTAGCTTAGACACACTCCACACATACCAAGTCAGAAGTCTCATGACCTCACTTACCTGCAGCGGTTTTTCAGTAGAAAGAGGCACACTAAACACTCCTGTTTGCAGGTTTAACTCCAGTCCTGGAGAGCCGCAGTGGCTGCGGGTTTAACTTCAGTCCAGGAGGGCCGCAGTGCCTGCGGGTTTAACTCCAGTCCAGGAGGGCCACAGCGTCTGCAGGTTTAACTCCAGTCCTGGAGAGCCGCAGTGTCTGCAGGTTTAACTCCAGTCCTGGAGGGCCGCAGTGCCTGCGGGTTTAACTCCAGTCCTGGAGGGCTGCAGTGTCTGAAGGTTTAACTCCAGTCCTGGAGAGCCGCTGTGTCTGCAGGTTTAACTCCAGTCCTGGAGGGTCGCAGTGTCCGCAGGTTTAACTCTAGTCCAGGAGGGCTGCAGTATCTGTGAGTTTAACTCCAGTCCTGGAGGGCCGCAGTGTCTGCAGGTTTAACTCCAGTCCTGGAGGGGTGTAGTGTCTGCAGGTTTAACTCCAGGCCTGGAGGGCCGCAGTGCCTGCGGGTTTAACTCCAGTCCTGGAGGGCCCACAGTGCCTGCAGGTTTAACTCCAGTCCTGGAGAGCCGCAGTGTCTGCAGGTTTAACTCCAGTCCTGGAGGGCCGCAGTGCCTGCGGGTTTAACTCCAGTCCTGGAGGGCCGCAGTGTCTGCGGGTTTAACTCCAGTCCTGGAGGGTCGCAGTGTCTGCAGGTTTAACTCTAGTCCAGGAGGGCTGCAGTATCTGCGAGTTTAACTCCAGTCCTGGAGGGGTGTAGTGTCTGCAGGTTTAACTCCAGTCCTGGAGGGGTGTAGTGTCTGCAGGTTTAACTCCAGCCCAGAACTTCAGATTTTGTAGTTGTCTTTTCAACAAACAAATTTTGGCCTTGGGAACCAGGTGTGTGGACTCTTTAGCCAGTCAGTTACTTAGATTAAGCAAACCAGTAGACACACCAGCTCTCCAGGGCTGAGGTTGTTTTCCTGCTAACAACGTCACAACCTACCACTCACACCAGTACTCACACTCACACAGCAATTACACACACACATTACCATAACACACACTCTCACTCTCAATCTCACACACACACACACACACACACACACTCACACATGCACATTCACACACACCCTCACACTCACACATTCACTTACACACATGCACTCACACACACTCACACATTCACACACACATGCACTCACACATTCACACACACACACTCACTCACACATGCACATTCACACACATACACACACATACACACACACTCTCACACACACACACACACATTCACACACACACACACGCACTCTCTCACACACACACACACACACATGCACACACTCACACACACACACACTCACACATGCATTCACACACACACACACACACACACACACTCACACACTCACACATGCTCTCACAGGTGTGATTTACCTGACAGTATGCTGGACACGGTGCTGACAGCTTCACTAACAGCTGGTTCCAGTCTCTCTCTCTCCATCCGTGAGAGTGCAGGGCTCTCCTTCGGTATCCATGTCTTGATCCTGATTGGCAGTGGACCTGGCCAACCAGAGTGTTCTGGTGTCTGAGTGGGTGGGGCCAGCTGTCGGTACGCCCTTATACGGGCAGGATACGAAGGTTTCCTAGCAGGCATGGCCAGGTGGTAAGGAGGTGCTGATTTTGGGTTACTGAATGGGGTACCAGACGCAGTGCTGGTGGGTGTGGCTGGGGCAGTCCAAGGGGGAGGGGTAGACTCAGGAGGTGGTGGGGTGACTACCTTCACCAATGACTGGACATCATCAAAAATGCACTTCTCAAAGGAAGCTGGAGGCCACAGCAGCAACCACAACCCCAGCCAGACCCAGGCCAAAGGGACAGGATTCATATCTGTAACCACACCCACTTTACCTGAGAGGGGAGACAGAAATGCCTGCAGTCTGTCACAGAACACCTTTACGTGCTGCAGAGTGCACCACAGGTCAGCTCGTCGTGAACAACCCATACAGACCATAAAGTAGCCTAAATGCTTCTACACATGCTCTGATTTCAGTACACTGATGCGCCTACAGCAGGCTGAGCTGGATAGGCTACATAATTGCGCGAGAGCTAAATTGAAGGCGATTCCACGTGCGTGCGCATTCATTCACATTAATGTATCCCATTACCTTTGGCATACCCAATACCACTTCGATATTTAATTCTCTCCGCACCGCTGCCCTGCCCCTTCTCGTGAACGGGTGCATTTTTTTCTGAACCCACAAAATGACGCTGTATTTTCTAAACTCTGTTTACTGAATTAAAAGTAAGTATTCATACAGCGCCATGACGCAGACAGACACGTGCTTGTCTTTTGATACGCCCACATATGTCAATACTTTCTGAAGTTTCGTAGTTCTTGCTAAGACGCAACGATGATGATCACGATCATTTTACGCGCATTACAGCCTGACAGACTGGATTTATGACACTCGTGAGTGGTCAAAGCGATTACATTTCTAATGGACTACAACAGGTAACGGTAAATGCTGTTTTTAGAAAGATACATTAACTCCACATAGCCGAATACACGCCCGCACAATAGTTACACCTGCTCATTCTGATCTTAAAGGGACCGGCGTCATTTTGTCCGAACATCTACCAAACTCCGCTCTCACCTGTACTTCCACTTAGCGCCCGGGGAGGTATTCGTTAGAAACGTTTACGTGGTTCAACGCCCCACGTACACTAAACGTGTGTAAAGCTTTGCACTGCAGTCCTACAATAACCTCTAATAACAGTCCATTACAGGTCTGCACGCGTTTACAAAGCAGCGCCGTATCGCACTCACCAGCGCCGAAGCAGTAATGCCAGCCCGCCGTCGCCGCGTTTCCGTTGGGTTTACCTACCTTCCTTTTCACAGTAGCGCGCGACCGCTCTCTTCGGCTTCGCATCCGCGTGTTTGTTTGTTCCCCCTGGGATTTATGGCGACGGAAGCGGTACCTGTAGTGAATGTGCCGGATTTGATGCGCATTCCTGCAGAGCCCGTATCACCTTACCTCGCTTTCACCGCTCACCTGTCTCCGCCCCTTTCACACGGAGCGAGGGGGCGATTCAACTCCCTCAGCATCGCACTGAAACAATCTCACTTTCTCCGAAATGCTATTGTAGTTCAGACATCGTACTTTTAAAGAAATATGCAAATGGACCAAATAAATTCGATTTATTGTTTATAAAACAATGGTTAAAATGTAACATATCGTGTAAATTAAATACACGCTTAATGCTTAGCTGTTGTTCATGATTGCCACTAGCAGGAGGTATGCCGATATGTGCATCAAAGATTTTGGCAAACACATTTTTGTTCTGAATTACAAAATGGCCCGATGTATCCCTCTCCCTCCCCCCCCCCCCCCCCCGGCCGCGTGAGGAGAAACCAGCTCCACGCTACATGTGCTGAGACTGCTCTTTACCAGGACAAACATTTATAAATATTTTCCGCCATTACATAAAGGAGGGCACGTGCGAGCATGCTCAGTCACCATTTCGCCACTGCCCCCCACCCCCCACCAGGTCAGAAACCAGGAACACACACACAAAGGATCAATAAAAGTGCAAATCATTTAATCTGTTGATTCTGTTGCGTGTTGTTTATACACAGCGAAAATGACCCCAACCCCCCCCATCATTTATTGCAACTTTTATAAAGCTGATCCGCCTCCCAGCTTTTACACGCCTCACTACAGAGAGGCAGGCCCAGCACACATCTACACCACAGTGGCCCTGTACACGCACCAGGAACAGACCAACAAACAGTGTGTGTGCGTGAGTGTGTGTGTGTGTGCGTGTGTGTGTGTGTTTGTGTTGGGGGATCAAATTAGTCTGTCTCTCTCACACACACACGTGCACACACACGCAACACACTCCTCCAAATGCATACAGACACAAACTGACCCACATACACACACACACACACACACACACACATATATGTATATATAGGCACAGTCTCTCTCACTCACAGATTGAAAGGGCAGTCCATGTGTCTTCATGTGAAAGTATAGAGGCTAAATCCCCAAAGAGAAGCCCAGTCTGTACTGGTTTGACAGCAGTTGGTATCAGAGAGAAAAAAAACTGTACAAATTTACAGTCCTCACAAAATCCACTCCATCCAAATGCATGTTATCCTTCTCTTTCACACAACACACAAACTCACAGGTTCAAAATGCAGTTTTGTGGCACAAATAATCATTTGAAAAGCAAATATGCATTCCTGACTAATATTACAGTGAATTGTCAAAAACAAATTATGAATGACATCAAGCAACCTTACTAATACAAAATCACAACATATACAAAAGGAAAAAGTTCCTTCTTTGCAGTAATTTTATCTATAAAAACTGTAATTGATCAAATGTTAATGCTAACACTAATATTAAACATCTCACATTGGGATTAGTGATTGACTGCAAGCGATATTCTCCATTTCCCACCTCACACACACACCTGTATACACACACGCACACACACACACACACACACACACAAGGCATTGTCTCCCTGTGTGAGGTTCTGCCTTTTCCTCACACTGTAGAAACTGAGTGAAGGCCTTGCTGAACAAGTCAGGGGCGGGGCTTAGGGAGGGCGTGGCCTCAGGTGAGCATGGGGACATCCTCTTCAGAAGGCGTGTCCTCAGAGAGAGGGATGAGCAGGACCTCGTCCTCTGAGGAAGAGGAGGAGGAGGAAGAGGAGGGGGAGAGGGGGAGGGAGGAAGAGGAGCGGAAGAGCGAGACGCTGAGGCCCAGCGAGTGGAAGAGAGAGGCCAACAGTGGGCTGCTGGGGGGCCGGCCTGGGGGCGGGGCCGGGGCTGGGGGCGGACCGGGGGGCGGGGCTGAGGGGGGAGTGGGTGGCGGGTTCTGGGGAGGGGGAGCAGTAGAGGCTGTGGGCTCTGTGGGGGGGGACAGAGCCAGTTTCTGAGTCAGTGAAGAGCTGCTGCCTTCCCCAGCCAATGAGGAGCTCCCGGGGCTTGACTGGCTGGGCTCTGAACCAGTGGGAGTGGCCTCCACTGGCTGAGGGGAGGAGCCTGCCGTCTGGGTGGCCCGTGAGCCAGACCTGGGCAGCAGGCCCCACCTACGCAGGCGACGGATGGCTCTCCGGACGAATCGCGGCCGGCGGCGGCGTCTGGAGGCGGGGCCTGGATCCTGGCCTAGCAGCTGGAGTAGTCCCCGCAGGGAGAGAGAGGAGGGCTGGGAGAGAGGCAGGGAAGAAGGGAGGGGAAAAAACGAGTGCTGAAGATCGGTTTGGGCAGATTTTCAGCTTCACAGCGGCCCTGCTATGTTTACTGATCACACACTCAGGGAGGGGGGCACATCTCACCTCATTCGGATTCTCCGTGGGGAAGTCCTCCACTGGAGGAATGGCCCCTTGAGCAATCAGCTGGCCGTAGGAGGGCGGGGCCTGCTGCTGTATGAGCTCCGCCTCCTGGCGCGTGATTGGCGCAAACATGCTGGAAGTGGGCGGGGACAAACATTCAGAGGCGGGATGCAGCAACGCCTCAGCTGAGCAATTCTCACTGTTTCAGCAAAGCCACTGAATTTAAAACTTAATGCATGAGAGGGTCTGGAACATGGGGTGCAGATGTGTGTCCAACCACAACTGGGCAAGAGTTCTGCGTGTGTGTGTGTTCTGCGTGTGTGTGTGTGTGTGTGTGTGTGTTCTGCCTGTGTGTGTGTGCTGCATGTGTGTGTGTGTTCTGCGTGTGTGTGTGTGCCGTGTGTGTGTGTGCACGTGTGTGTGTGTGTTCTGCGTGTGTGTGTGTGTGCCGTGTGTGTGTGTGCACGTGTGTGTGTGTGTTCTCTGTGTGTGTGTGTGTGCGCGTGTGTGTTCTCTTCTGAGTGTCTAGGGAGTTGGATGCAGTTTCCTTTCAGGAAATTCCATTTTTTCCACAGGAGAGGCTCACTGCAGGCTAGCACCAACCACTGAAATGCTGCATGCTACATGCTATCCAGAGCGACTTACACAACCTTTTACATAGAATTTACACTGCATCCGTTTATACAGCTGGATATATACTGAAGCAGTTCAGGTTAAGTACCTTGCTCAAGGGTACAACAGCAGTGTCCTGTTCTACTACACTGCCACCCAGTAGGTGCTACACTGTCTCTGCACTAACCTCTCAAATGCTACATGCTCTTAGCAGAAGGTAAGCTCCCTGTTCCTCTGTCTGAGAAGGAAAATTTACACACCAATCACTGTCTACTTCCTGCCCACTTCCTGTTCTCCCTGACAACTTCCTCCTCTTGTTGATATTTAAAAACAGATCAATCAACAGGGTGGGAGGTATTTCCTGTCAAAATGCTAGGCAGACACGCCTGTACCTGTATAACTGCATTTGGGAGTATGTACCTATATTTGGGGTGTGTACCTGTATTTGGAGTTATGTATCTCTATTTGGCAGTATGTACCAGTATTTGATAGTGTGTGCCTGTAATTGGGGGTATGTACCTGTATTAGGGGGTCTGTACCTGTATTTGGGGTATGTACCTGTATTTGGTGGAATGTACCTGTATTTGGGGGTATGTACCTGTATTTGATGGAATGTACCTGTATTCAGGAGTATGTACCTGTATTCGCGGGTGCGCAGTGAGTACAGTTTGCAGGTGCAGCCCATGGCGATGACCAGCAGCAGCCCGCAGACCAAGCTACCCAGCGTTGCCGCGGTGATGACCTTGCGAGGCAGGGTCACCGTGCAGTTGGCCTCATCTGTGCCATCCTTACAGTCCACCTGTCCGTCACAGCGCCAGCTTTCAAAGACACACCTGGGAACCAGATCTGCACTGTTACTGACACACCTGTACACCATTACTGACACACCTGTGCTGTTACTGACACACACATGCACTGTTAGACACCTGTACTGCTGCACACACACACGCACACTACTACTACACACCCACTCTCACACACATCATACAACACACTCACACACACACATCACTACTCTCACCACACACACACACACACTCACTCACACACACACACTCACTCACACACACACACACACACGCACCACACACACACACACACACACACACACACTCACACACACTCACTCACCACCACCACACACACACACTCACTCACACACACACGCATGCACTCACACATGCCACTCACACACACACACACTCACTCACTCACTCACTCACTCACTCACTCACTCACTCACTCACTCACTCACTCACTCACTCACACTCACTCACTCACTCACACACACACACACCTGTCGGAGTCGCAGTGGAATGTTCCGGGCCTGCAGGTGACACAGGCCTTCTCGTCGGTGCCGTCGGCGCAGTACAGCTGGTAGTTGCACCTCTCAGCGGGGGGGAAGCAGACGGGGTGGCCCAGAAAGCGGCCCGCGCCCCCCGCCCCGCCCCCGGGCCCCCGAGCCGCCGCCCCCCCGCAGGCGAACTCCTCCTCGGGGCAGCCCCAGCAGCCCATCTCGTCCCGGCCCGTTTCAGGGCAGTCCCAGCGCCCGTCGCACCTCTGCTCTGCAGTGAAGCAGTCCCCGCCCGCCCCCCCACACACCCCCTCCCCCTCCCTCAGCAGGCAGTATCCGGCAATCCGATAGGTCGCATTGAAGCCCCGCCCCTCCGACCCAGGCAGCATGCGGTAGGTCAGGGACAGCAGGCCAGTACGAGACTCCACCTCCACCACCTTGTAATTGGACGCACAGGTGATCTGTGAAAGAGGAGGAGGCGGGGCCAAGGGGGCGTGGTCAGTGTGAAAATATTGAGCTTGATCACAAAATAAACTTAAGCACAACATAAACAACATAAAGACTCAATAGTGGCACCTCAAAACCCTAAGCCACACACACTCAACTACACACACACTCACAGTTTTGAGGACAGAGCCCTGGCCCTGTCTCTGGTCAGTGATGGTCAGCACGTCTCCAGGTCCCAGCTCCAGCATCTGTAGTTTGAGGCGCAGAGGGCGGGGGTCCTGGGGGTCCACGCTCCACACACACACCAGGGGGGGTCCAGCCAGCGCAGGGGGGGAGAACCAGCCGTAGAAGCCGGTCAGGAGGCCCCCACAGGACCCGGACGCGGGCTGGGAGCGCCCGGCCTTCGGCTCTCTCACCCCGCCCGCCGCCGTGGGCCCCGCCCCCAACCCACGCCCCTCCCACGGGCGTGTCCTGCTCCGCTCGCTCTCACACCCCTGCTCGTCTGACCCCGCCCCCGGCCCCTCCCCCAGGCACTCAGTCTGCCCATTACAGCGCCAAGAGGCCAGCAAGCACCGCCCACTTCTGCACTGAAACTCCGCCCCTGTGCAGGGAGAGGAGCCTGAGAAAAAGGGAAACAGAGGGATGGAGAGAGGGAGAGAGGGAGGGAGGAGGAGAGAGAGAAACATGTTGAATTTTTGCTGTAATTATGTTACAGATTCCTCCATCGGTCCCCTAATAATCCATCAGCTGTTTAACCCAAGTGAGAGAAAACAACACAGAGTGAGAGGGGAGGGGGGTAGTTACTGCCCCCCAGGCCTCTACTCACAGTGTTAAGAAAAGGAGCTGCACTGTACCCCTGATGGAGGATGAGTGGAGGAGGGGTGGAGGATGAGTGGAGGATGAGTTGAGGAGGGGTGAAGGAGGGGTGGAGGAGGTGTGGAGGAGGAGTGGAGGAGGGGTGGAGGAGGAGTGGAGGATGAGTGGAGGAGGAGTGTAATGAATGAAAAGGAGCTGCACTGTACCCCTGATGTAGGAGAGGCGCAGGCTGGCGGGGGGGTACACGCGCGGGAGGAAGTGGTGTGTCACGGTAACGGGACCCCCCCGCAGCTCCATCGGCTGCGGCAGCTGGGACCCACACAGCATGAAGGGGGCGGAGCCTTCTGATGATGTCACAGACACCCACTCCAAACCGCACCTCACAAAGAACTGGGAGAAACTGATACACAAGGGACAGAGAGAGAGAGAAAGAGAGAGAGAGACTCAGCCGTTTATCATTGTGGTCAGTAGTTTATCGTGATAGTAATGGTGGGCAGTCAGTAGTTTCTGGGAATAGAAGAGGAGGGGCATGTGGTCAGTAGTTTCTGGAGGTAGAGGAGGGGCATGTGGTCAGTAGTTTCTGGCGGTACAGGAGGGGTATGTGGTCAGTAGTTTCTGGAGGTACAGGAGGGGTGTGTGGTCAGTAGTTTCTGGAGGTACAGGAGGGGTGTGTGGTCAGTAGTTTCTGTAGGTAGAGGAGGGGCATGTGGTCAGTAGTTTCTGGCGGTAGAGGAGGGGTGTGTGGTCAGTAGTTTCTGGCGGTACAGGAGGGGCATGTGGTCAGTAGTTTCTGGAGGTAGAGGAGGGGTGTGTGGTCAGTAGTTTCTGGAGGTAGAGGAGGGGCATGTGGTCAGTGGTTTCTGGCGGTACAGGAGGGGCATGTGGTCAGTAGTTTCTGGAGGTAGAGGAGGGGCATGTGGTCAGTAGTTTCTGGAGGTAGAGGAGGGGTGTGTGGTCAGTAGTTTCTGGCAGTACAGGAGGGGTGTGTGGTCAGTAGTTTCTGGCGGTACAGGAGGGGCGTGTGGTCAGTAGTTTCTGGCGGTACAGGAGGGGCATGTGGTCAGTAGTTTCTGGCGGTACAGGAGGGGCATGTGGTCAGTAGTTTTGGAGGTAAGGAGGGGATGTGTGTCAGTAGTTTCTGGAGGTAGAGGAGGGGCATGTGGTCAGTAGTTTCTGGAGGTAGAGGGGGGGATGTGGTCAGTAGTTTCTGGAGGTACAGGAGGGGTGTGTGGTCAGAGTTTCTGAGGTAGAGGAGGGGCAGTGGTCAGTAGTTCTGACAGCTGGTAGAGGAGGGGTTGTCTGGTCGTAGTTTCTGGCGGTACAGGAGGGGCATGTGGTCAGTAGTTTCTGGAGGTAGAGGAGGGGTGTGTGGTCAGTAGTTTCTGGAGGTAGAGGAGGGGCATGTGGTCAGTGGTTTCTGGCGGTACAGGAGGGGCATGTGGTCAGTAGTTTCTGGAGGTAGAGGAGGGGCATGTGGTCAGTAGTTTCTGGAGGTAGAGGAGGGGTGTGTGGTCAGTAGTTTCTGGCGGTACAGGAGGGGCGTGTGGTCAGTAGTTTCTGGCGGTACAGGAGGGGCGTGTGGTCAGTAGTTTCTGGCGGTACAGGAGGGGCGTGTGGTCAGTAGTTTCTGGCGGTACAGGAGGGGCATGTGGTCAGTAGTTTCTGGCGGTACAGGAGGGGCATGTGGTCAGTAGTTTATGGAGGTAGAGGAGGGTTGTGTGGTCAGTAGTTTCTGGAGGTAGAGGAGGGGCATGTGGTCAGTAGTTTCTGGCGGTAGAGGAGGGGTGTGTGGTCAGTAGTTTCTGGCGGTCGTCATGGTGAAAAGTGGGCGGTACCTCAGTATGACAGGCTCTCCCGGTGACGCAGGGATCACCCAGCTGCAGTTAAGTTGCCGGGATGACCAGCTGTGGTGGGTGGAGCTCCGGATCTCTCCCTGTCTGCCCTGAAGGATTCTGGGAGTCCTTTCACAGCGAACTGAGTGAGAGAGGCAAGGTGGGTTACAACAGACATTCAGATGTGTTCAGGGGTGAGGCACAGATGTGTTCAGGAGTGAGGCACAGGTGTGTTCAGGAGTGAGGCACAGATGTGTTCAGGCATACAGTAGGTCTGATCTCTTACCAGAAGCGGAGGCCAGCTCCATGCTCCTGCACACTGTAAATTTAATTGAAGAGAGAACAGAGAAAAGGCAGAGTTCTCAGCTTTAAATGTGTCCCTGTGTAAACCCCCAACACACAAACCACACACACAACACACACAAAAACACTACACACTATACACAACACACACACACACACCACACAACATACACAACACACATACAAAATACCATGGAAATAAGCCTGCTGGGTTTTTTGGGTTTCTATCCTCGACAATTTTTAAAGAATTGCTGTCTGCTATGCAGTCATATGAAATCTCATTTTTAAATTGTCAAATAAATTCATTAAGTCATTCATACACACATACACAGAAACAACACACAAACAGTACACACAACACACACACACACACTATACACACCACACACACACTAATTCTCCAGAGAAACGGGACACACTTACCGGTCACACACAGAATGCACAATATCCCACGGATGCAGGACACTGCCGTCATTATTATTTTTCACCTGGGAAATGATGGCACAATAAAATGAACACATAAAAAACTAAATGAAATAAAAATGCATGTGCCGATTTAAAAAGTCCTTCAGTCCGCCATGACCC
This sequence comes from Anguilla rostrata, assembly GCF_018555375.3. Lineage (NCBI taxonomy): Eukaryota > Metazoa > Chordata > Actinopteri > Anguilliformes > Anguillidae > Anguilla > Anguilla rostrata. The sequence continues at coordinate 866,953 of NC_057939.1, forward strand.
ACGCAGTCCGCTTCTGGGAAACCTCACCTGCAACAAGGGGACAAAGGGACAGGAAAATGTCACACGTCTGCAGCCGTCACCGCCCATCCATTTAAGCTACGTCTTAAATTTACAAACAATATCTCCCTTATGTTCGCGGCTAACGCAAACGGAAATAACTGTGGAGCCAGACAGCAACTTAACTATTGTTTTTGTGCCTCTCTTCTTTGTGTTTGGCTGGCGAATCGCATCTCTAAGTTACGTACACCGCCACCTACTGTGCTGGATAGCGAGGCTGGTCACAGCCTACCTAAGCTAAACTCTTTTTACTAAACCTGTTCCTCTAAGAAAAATGAACAGCCCAACCCACCTCCTCTTTCCCCTTTCCTTCCCCTAATACCCCACATACACTCCCTCTGCATCCAGTGTCTCTGACCCTCTCAAACAATCTCTCCCTTTCTACATAAAATAATTCACAAAACTTCAGCACGTTCTACCATTTCATCTATGAAACAGGTTTCACCTTCCTCTCTCCTACTATTCCAGATCCCCCTCCTCTTTTACTGTTCTGCTTTCTTGGTAGTAACACTTCCCCTTGTGACTATTGACCCATTGATTTCGGCACATATCGATCCTTAATGATCAGATAAGTAACTGAACTTCCCCACAGCCCTTTGCTACCTGCATATCGACCCTCTCTCTCCTCCCAGCAATCTTAGCCACAGTATCCGCGTCATCATTGCCTTCTTCTCCAACATGAGCAGGTACCCAGCAAAAACAGACCACCAGTCCCATCCTCTCCAGCCTCATCAACACATCAGACACTGATATTAGATTCTGGGATGTCCACCCCTGCCCCTACCCACCACTGGCTGGGTACTTAGATCCATCTGTGAACATCTTAGCTAACCAATATCACTTTCTATCGATACACCTCTCTTTCATAACTTTGGTCTCAACCTCAGCTCGTGAGGTTGAGACCAAGTAAGCTCTGCTTTCGGAGTAGTAACCTGTTCAGACAGACCTGCCATCTATCTCAATTTAGGATAACTCCTTTTGACAAAAGCGACTGAAGCTTGTATGTTGAACTTCAAGGTATATTTCGTGCTGCTCCCACCACCGAAAACAACAGGAAAACAGAGTTCTACACATAAAACACACCAACTTCCTGCCTCACGCTCGCGCTTCCTAGCAATGACGTAAGACACGAACTGTTTTAGCGTGCTAGATAGCCAGCTAACTTTCGAATCAAAAATACATAAGTTTTAAGTTTAAAATTGTGATTAACATTAACAAGATCTTTGGTGTTCAGATAGTACATACCCAACCACCCAGAAATCTCTATTTAAATACTGAACTACTGACGTTCAAGGCCTCTCCTTTTCACTCCCACAAACTTTCGTTTCTTCGCCTGCTAGCTAGCGCTAGCTAACAGCTGATGGAATCCTGGCTTGGTTGTAAACTTTTCGTTGCTTAGCCCTCTGATTTGATTAAATATTTCTAAAGTAGATATACATACACAGTCTATGAAGTGATTAATTCACACAAAAAAAAGTTTAATAGTTTTGAAAAATGTGGTAAAACACAGTTTGACATGTTTATAAAATGACAACTTACGCCTTCCCCGTTTTGTTGACATCCGAGTTCTGGCTAACTTCCGTGTTGTCCGCTGAGTGACAGACACGAGGCCAAGGAAGAGACCGCCCCCGAGAAACTCGTTCCTGTCAAAATGCTCTTTTTCTCACCTTTCATTTCTCAACATAACGAGACTTAATTAATTTCAATCTAGCACTCGAGGTTTTGTTGTCTTTACGTAAACACCGCTCCAACCAGAATAATCACATCCTATCCACAACGATGCCACGCGAAACTATAATTTAACCACCAGATGTCAGTGTTGGTTCGTGGGAGTCACTGGGCTATGGCACAATTCCGTTTCGCTGTGAGTGATAGCGCCTAAGTACCTTGCAGAGGTTAAATTAAAAATGTCAAATGAAGCTTAAATAGCCGACAGGGAAGACCTGACCTCTGCAATTTATTTATAATATATTTGTGAGTCAAAGCCGTGGTGTTTCTCCCATTCATCTGTCCTGATCCTCCTAGACCTTTCTGCCGCCTTTGACACCGTCAACCATCCCATCCTCCTGTCCTCCCTGGCAGCTATGGGGATCTGTGGCACAGCACTTGACTGGATTGAGTCCTACCTCTCCGGTCGCTCCTTCCAAGTCGCCTGGGCTGGTGCAGTATCAGCACCTCGCCCCCTTGCCACAGGAGTTCCCCAGGGCTCTGTCCTTGGTCCCCTCCTATTCTCCCTGTACACCCAATCTCTTGGTCCTGTAATCTCTGCCCATGGGTTGTCCTATCATTGTTATGCCGATGACACCCAACTCTTTCTCTCCTTCCCGCCCTCTGACACTCAGGTCTCTGCTCGCATCTCTGCCTGCCTGAGGGACATCCAGAGATGGATGGATAACCACCATCTTAAGCTGAACCCAGGCAAGACGGAGATGATCTTCATCCCTGCTCCATCCTCTAACCTTCTTGACTTTTCTATTTCCCTGGGGGACACTGTGGTGTCATCATCACCCACCGCAAAAAACCTTGGAGTGGTGATGGACAACAGACTGTCCCTCTCCCAGAACATCACGGCGGTGAGTCGAACGTGCAGGTTCTTCCTGTACAACATCCGGAGAATCCGCCCCTTCCTCACCACCTACGCAACCCAGCTCCTGGTTCAAGCGATGGTCCTGTCCCGCTTGGACTACTGCAACTCGCTACTGGCTGGTCTGCCAGCATCCGCCATCAGACCCCTGCAGCTCATCCAGAATGCTGCAGCGCGTCTGGTCTACAACCTCCCCAGACATTCCCATGTCACCCCCTGCTCACTGACCTCCACTGGCTGCCTGTTATGGCTCGCATCAAATTTAAGTCCTTGGTGCTTGCATACCAGGCAGCTAAGGGGTCAGCACCAGGGTACATTCAGAGGATCATCAGACCCTACACACCAGCCAGACCTCTCCGTTCTGCCACCTCTGGACGCTTGGCACCTCCCCCTCTTCGCGTCTGCACTTCCCGCTCCCGTCTGCTGTCTGTCCTGGCCCCTCGCTGGTGGAATGACCTCCCGTGATGGTCAGAACAGCAGAGAATCTCACCACTTTCAAACGCAGACTGAAGACTCATCTCTTCAGGCTGCACCTCTCCCCACCCCTCCCTAGCCTATAGTTCAGCTCATTGTACCTAGCTAGGATAATTTGATTATGTTAGTGTATCTGGTAGGATTGTTTTTGTATGATTAGGTGTGATTCCAGTGCTAGTTTGTACTTTGTACTTGGTAGGATTCTTGCTGCTGAACAAGCTTACTCTACAGGGTTGGAGTCCTGATCGATGTGGTCACTTCTGGCACTACGATCCTTACTTCACTCTAGTGTTTCTTTTGCGCCTCTACATCTTGAAACCTATGCACTTGTTGTACGTCGCTCTGGATAAGAGCGTCTGCTAAATGCCTGTAATGTAATGTAATGTAATGTTTCTCGGAAACATTGTGACTGTATATATGAAATTATTTTTGAAAAGCAGTCTTGGAACCCTTACTGTGTTTTATAATAAAATCAATTACAATTTAAATGCAGAAGCACTTGCGTTGTTGCGAGCGCGCATTCCCATTGAAAAGTTTACATGTTCAAAGATGTTGGTTCCATGCATATAACCTTATTTAAAAACAAGCATCTTTTTATGAGGAAAAACAAACTAACGCTGTTCTGAAAACTATAACAGGCATCTCTTGATACTGTTCTTGCTGTTCATTTTTTTTCTTTTTCTGATTTTCGCTGTCAACGTGATCTACATGCTTCGTTTACACAATAAATGTAATAAAATATTCAGTATGTAAAGATGCTGCACTATTTTACAGAGTTGATCATAAGTTATGCCACTGTCGGATGTGTTTTTCTCCTGTGGCTACATAAATTACAGATTTATGACAAAAGTGTCATTATGTCTGCCTCCGTGCAACGTAAAAGAGCTTCGCGCAGGACGGAGCGATCTACTGTAACTTTTAAACAAGCACTGCTTTTAGCAGGGACGGCGTAGGGGTGGGCGCATCCAGCTCAGGCGGGTGAAGTTTTCTTCCTTCTTTCCTGCTTTTTTCCGAGACGAAAAGCCACAAGGGACAGTCGAACTACCACGTCTGCAACTGAGAGAGAGAGAGAGAGAGAGAGAGAGAGAGAGAGAGAGAGAGAGAGAGAGAGAGAGAGAGAGAGAGAATAACCTGGCATAAGTACGAAAAGAGCGAGAGAAGAAACAAAAGAAGACGAAGAGACGGGATACAAGATGAATAGAACACAATAACGGATTGCGCAAGTCTTACTAATTTTAACAGTTTTAATATTCGTTTCGTTTCGCTTTTTAAGTGCCCTGAACTACATTCATTTCAAGCAAGATTTATTTTAAAGACATAAACGAGGGGATCTGAGCGATAACACAAAAGGCAACCTAAAGTATTTTCCAATTCGGAAGCGTTTTTCCTAGAAACTTTTAAGTCTTTTGTTTGCTGAGGAAGAAACTCTTTATTTTTGAGTCTCATTCTTTGTAATGTTTTGACGAAAACATTACAAAGTTGGTAGTCGCAGAGGGGGAAAAAAACAAGTATTTCATTTTTTGGTATAACTGTGCGCGAGCAGGCAAATGGTGCCCAGACTCCTTTTGCTCGCGCTGGTATGTGGACTCAGCACGAGGGGAACGACTCAGGACGTCAAAGCGGAGGTCAGTCTCGTGGTACCCTCTTTTCTCTCTTACACACTCACCCGCGAGACAGACACAGAGAGAAGCGGGGAGGGCATATGGAATTAATAGAGGAATTAAATGACCTTGCGCATTAACGCACTAAAGTGTCTCTGTAGTGGCTGACGAACACATTGAAGTGAGCGTGTTTGTATTTTTCCACCGTCTCCCTTGTGAGCCTGGAATGTTAACACTACCGAGGTCTTCCTGGTGTCTCATCCTCCAGCATGAAAACTGTGATCCCCAAGTAGCCTACTCTCCCTGAACGCAACTAGTGTTTGTGACTTCAGGCGCTACTGTTAAAACTTCAACATATATTAAATGATTGCGTTTTATGTTTCTACCACGATGTTATTATGAAGGTAGGTTAAGAAGTGAGGAAAGGTTGGTCAAAAAAGAGAGGGATTGCAAAATGGAAACCTGAAAGGGAGTTCTTGGATGGAAAAATGTCCTGAGTACTGACTTCTGTGTTGTGGTATGATGGGGGGGGGGGGGGGGGGGTCAGTATAGGAGGGGAGAGAAAGGGTGAGGCTGTGAAAACAACTCCTAGACTTTGTTCAGAAAGAGAGACAGAAGAGAGGGGAGGAGAGGAGAGGGGGAGGGGAGAAAGAGACAGAAAATATAATTACCGCAGTCTGTTCTGAGTTAAAACGAGAGCGGGAGCGGAAATAGCGGTTGTGAGTGAAGAGCAGATGGCCGTATCGCTGTCCGCGCCCTCGCTCAGTCTCAGTCCCCGCGCGTTTCACTTCATCCTTTGGGCTTTCCTGCCCGTTACACTGCCAGACAGAAAGACGGGTTACGACGAATAGAAGATGCCCCTTACTGCCACGGAAATGTCACTCCTGATACTTAATAGCATTTATAGTCTAGAGCTGGCCCTTAAGTCGTGGGACCCAGAATCATTTCAGAAGTGTGGGGTCCACAAATGGCGAATACTGTATGTAAGGAATCCTCACCATTTTGTAACAGTTGGGGGGTGAGATAAACTGTTGATCGGGGGCCTCATATGACAGAATTCATAAGTAACATATTACAAATAACATTAAATTAGCGGCGCTCAACTGAGAGACTGGCTGGCATTGAAAATGAACCCCCCCCCCCCCCCCAGCCACACAATCAGGGTCATGTGCTAGATGTGCCAGGCTCCAGACTGGAGCCGCAGCTCACCTGTCACAGGTACACAGGTGTTAGGGTTAGTGTTCGGGGTTAGGTGTTAAGGTGGCATTATACTCAAAACAACATTTTTCATTTTTCGTCCGATCAAGAGACGAAACAAAAAGGCATGGTATTTTGAGTTTGCATGGCGCGGTGCGTGTGTGTGCGCGCGAGCGTGCGTGTGCGTGCGTGCGTGTGTGTGAGTGTGTGTGTGTGTGCGCGTGCGTGCGCGTGTGCGTGCGTGCTTGCGTGTGTGCGTGTGCCCCAACGCAAACTGTTCACCACTTCCCCTGTCTGCTGCTGGTCCATCAAAATATCACATGTTTGGTTGCATCATGTTTGACCTGCTGGGGGGAGTTCTTTAAGTTCCTGTTCATCACGCTGTACTGTCTCGCAGCAGGTCGTGTCTAGATGGGATACAGTACATTTCGGGAAGTTGTCCTCTCTGATGGGTTCGCCACAATAAAATAATTAAATCCTGCCTCATTCCTCCGTCATTATTAGCCAGACTAAAGATAAATAGTTTGGACAGAAAGGTAGCCAAATAAACTAGTAACACTAAGTAGGTAGGTAGCTAGTTACTAGTTTCTCCATCTTTCACAGGTAGTTTCCTCAAAGGAATAAGGCACAGTTTAATTCTTCTATCAGATAGGATGCCACTTCCCGAAACCTCCTGTATCCCATCTAGACACGACCATGGTGACATCGCTGGATTACTTTTGAGATGAAAACTTTTAACAAAGAGTCGCTGTACTCATCCAAGGATATCGTCATCTTTATAATCGATCATACAGAGATTTGTTCGCCAGTCGTTCTTTCATAGAAAATATTGTGCGTTGTTTGGAGTATACTGGAGTATAGTGTTACGGTTAGTGTTAGCATTAGATGTTAGGTGTTAGGTGTTATGGTTAGTGTTAGCATTAGATGTTAGGTGTTATGGTTAGTGTTAGCATTAGATGTTAGGTGTTAGGTGTTATGGTTAGTGTTAGCATTAGATGTTAGGTGTTAGGTGTTATGGTTAGTGTTAGCATTAGATGTTAGCGTTAGGTGTTATGGTTAGTGTTAGCATTAGATGTTAGGTGTTAGGTGTTATGGTTAGTGTTAGCATTAGATGTTAGGTGTTATGGTTAGTGTTAGCATTAGGTGTTAGGTGTTATGGTTAGTGTTAGCATTAGATGTTAGGTGTTATGGTTAGTGTTAGCATTAGATGTTAGGTGTTATGGTTAGTGTTAGCATTAGGTGTTAGGTGTTATGGTTAGTGTTAGCATTAGATGTTAGGCGTTATGGTTAGTGTTAGCATTAGATGTTAGGCGTTATGGTTAGTGTTAGCATTAGATGTTAGGCTTATGGTTAGTGTTAGCATTAGATGTTAGGCGTTATGGTTAGTGTTAGCATTAGATGTTAGGTGTTATGGTTAGTGTTAGCATTAGATGTTAGGTGTGTTATGGTTAGTGTTAGCATTAGATGTTAGGTGTTATGGTTTAGTGTTAGCATTAGATGTTGTGTTAGGTGTTATGGTTAGTGTTAGCATTAGATGTTAGGTGTTATGGTTAGTGTTAGCATTAGATGTTAGGTGTTATGGTTAGTGTTGCATTAGTGTTAGGTGTTATGGTTAGTGTTAGCATTAGATGTTAGGCATTAGGTGTTATGGTTAGTGTTAGCATTAGATGTTAGTTGTTAGGTGTTATGGTTAGTGTTAGCATTAGATGTTAGTTGTTAGGTGTTATGGTTAGTGTTAGCATTAGATGTTAGGTGTTAGGGTTTATGGTTAGTGTTAGCATTAGATGTTAGGTGTTATGGTTAGTGTTAGCATTAGATGTTAGGTGTTATGTGTTAGTGTTAGCATTAGATGTTAGGGTGTTATGGTTAGTGTTAGCATTAGAGTGTTAGGTGTTATGGTTAGTGTTAGCATTAGATGTTAGGTGTTATGGTTAGTGTTAGCATTAGTGTTAGGTGTTATGGTTAGTGTTAGCATTAGATGTTAGGTGTTATGGTTAGTGTTAGCATTAGTGTTAGGTGTTATGGTTAGTGTTAGCATTAGATGTTAGGTGTTATGGTTAGTGTTAGCATTAGATGTTAGGTGTTATGGTTAGTGTTAGCATTAGATGTTAGGTGTTATGGTTAGTGTTAGCATTAGATGTTAGGTGTTATGGTTAGTGTTAGCATTAGATGTTAGGTGTTATGGTTAGTGTTAGCATTAGATGTTAGGTGTTATGGTTAGTGTTAGCATTAGATGTTAGGTGTTATGGTTAGTGTTAGCATTAGATGTTAGGTGTTATGGTTAGTGTTAGCATTAGGTGTTAGGTGTTATGGTTGTGTTTAGCATTAGAGTTAGGTGTTATGGTTAGTGTTAGCATTAGGTGTTAGGTGTTATGGTTAGTGTTAGCATTAGATGTTAGGTGTTATGGTTAGTGTTAGCATTAGATGTTAGGTGTTATGGTTAGTGTTAGCATTAGATGTTAGGTGTTATGGTTAGTGTTAGCATTAGATGTTAGGTGTTATGGTTAGTGTTAGCATTAGATGTTAGGTGTTATGGTTAGTGTTAGCATTAGATGTTAGGTGTTATGGTTAGTGTTAGCATTAGATGTTAGGTGTTATGGTTAGTGTTAGCATTAGGTGTTAGGTGTTATGGTTAGTGTTAGCATTAGATGTTAGGTGTTATGGTTAGTGTTAGCATTAGGTGTTAGGTGTTATGGTTAGTGTTAGCATTAGATGTTAGGTGTTATGGTTATTGTTAGCGTTAGGTGTTAGGCGTTAGTGTTAGGGCCGCCGAGAGTGGTGTCATGTGACCCTACACAGATGGGGAGGGGTGAGGAGCAAGCTAGCCATTCCTGGTGGGGGGGGTTCAGCCAAATTCCAGTGCTGTTGTTCCAGGTGCTGCAGACCTTTGTGAGCAGCCAACCAAGCCCCCCCCCTTCCCCAGAGAGACCAACGCAGAAGATATCAATTTATGAAGCTTCCATTTTGCACATAATGTGTTTGCTGCCTCACATGATGAAATGCCACAGTGCCAAGGTGCGATGGGACTCCAGAGTCAGCAGAATGTAACATTTTAAACGTCATGTCAAGGCTTCGTTAGTCAGACTTTCCCTTCGTTATGCAGTGATGGTGGTTACAAATTCCAGACAATACTTTTGCAGTCTTTTCACATCTGAAGTGCAGGTGGCCTTTAGAGAGCCAGTCCAAAGCCAATCCACAGCACAGGCAGGAGGAGTGCGACAGGAGAACAGTTATGATCTGCTGTGCTGTGCAGATGCTGTGTTGCTGTGCTGCTGTGCTGATCCTGTGCTGTGCTGCTGTGCTGTGCTGATGCTGTGCAGCTGTGCTGCTGTGCTGTGCTGATGCTGTGCTGATCCTGTGCTGTGCATCTGTGCTGTGCTGATGCTGTGCAGCTGTGCTGTGCTGATGCTGTGCTGCTGTGCTGATGCTGTGCTGTGTTGTGCAGCTGTGTGGTCTGTTAGACTGAAATAACGTTCAGGTGACTTCAGGATTCTGCCCCAACACTGTCAGCTGCTCTTACTGAGGGTTAGGGCAAGCAGGATGTTGGGGTGTAGGGTTGGTTTTAGAGTACAGGGTTGAAGCACAGGGTTGGTTTTGGGGCACAGAGTTGGTTTTGGGGCACAGAGTTGGTTTTGGGGTGCAGCATTGGTGGTGTAACTGGGTCAGGGCTCTCAGTAGTGCTGTGTTTTCCCCGTTTTTTTCCGTTGGCACAGAGAAGGGAACAACTGAGTCTCTCTCTCTCTCTATCCTCCCCTCCTCCCCTCCTCCTGTCCTCCTCTCCTCTATTTTTCCTTTCAAATGCTGCTTTTTAGACCTATTTCTGCCTCTCTTTCCAGTGGAAAGCTGAGTATGACTCCAGGTCCCTTCTCCAGGGCTGTTCAGTTGCCTTGGTTACTGCGTTTAATGGCCCCTGATTCCCTCGTGCTGACCTCAGGTGTGTGCTGCATTTCCTGTGCATACACACCTGCCTGCGCACATGCACCTGTGCCAGGCCTCACCTGTCCTGACCGCGGTGGACGCATTGTGATACAGTGCAGTTGCAAATTCTCCTGTCATCAGTTTCCACGGTTACCTGAAGTGAACCTGCATGAGCAGCATAGTTGTAGGATGTACTCTGTGGCTACTTGTAGTGTACCTGTGCTGAATAGCACTACTGATATTGGCCATGTGTGATCTGGCTGCTGTCAGGGGGACTCCAGGTGTGGATTGTGATTTAGTGCCATACTCTGGCCTGCATCCTTAAACACATCCCAGTCTATGAGATTCATCCTTAGTGCATTCTGAAACGTGTTACCAAAGAAATGCCTTATTTTTGTCTGCTTTTCTGTTCCAGTGTTTTACATTACTGTTTAGTAAGCATTCTTATTTTTGTCTTTTGTTGTTCTGCTTTTCTGTTCCAGTGTTTTACATTACTGTTTAGTAAGCATTCTTGTGTGAGAGAGAGAGTGTAGTATTTCTGTGTATAGTTGAAGAGTCAAGTGTTTGTGTATAGTGTTTTTGTGTATAATTTTACAGCACATTCTTGGGTGTGTAGGGTTATTGAATATAGTTTAAAAGTGTAGTTATATAGTGTTTTTGAGTATTGTTTAAAAGTGTAGTGTTGATGTGTGCAGTGTTACTGTGTGTGAGAGTCGGTGTGTTATACATTTAAATGATGTAATATTGAAATCTGACACGTTGGGTGCTGTTAAGCCTGTTCTCTGTCCCCACACTTATTTACCATTCAATTTGGTCTGTCGTATTGTGGTGTTGTCATGGTTACGGGCTGCTGTGGTTAGTTCTACCTGTGTGTCACTGAGGAGTTACCTGGGGTCACTGACCAACCACAGGCATTCTGGCAGTTCTGAGAAACAGGAATTCTGGGAGGATGGGGGATGAGAAGAGAGGTAGAGAGAGACAGAAAGAGAGACGGAGCGAGTGAGAGACAGAAAGAGAGACGAACAGAGACAGAGACAGGGAGTGAGAGAAAGGGAGAGATAGAGACAGGGATTGAAAGAAAAAGAGGAAGAGACAGGGAGTGAGGGAGTGAGAGCTACAGAAATGACTTGATTCTAGAGCCCATAATTGAAACTTGTTCTTGCTGACTGCAGCCGCAGTGGGGTTATGCAGCCCCCCCCCCCTCGCCTCTCCTGCCAAACTCAGCCCCCCCCACTCCGCTGGAACTCCTGTGGTGTTGGAGGAACTGCGGGGGCTTGGTGGGACACAGTGGGGGGGGGGGGGGGGGCTGTGTGCCGGGAGAGCCAATAAAACAGCACCTCTCGGCGTGGACTGTGTGCTGTGTGTTAATGAGCCTGTCCCTGTGCTGGACTGTGTGCTGTGTGTTAATGAGCCTGTCCCTGTGCTGGACTGTGTGCTGTGTGTTAATGAGCCCCTCCCTGTGCTGGACTGTGTGCTGTGTGTTAATGAGCCTGTCCCTGTGCTGGACTGTGTGCTGTGTGTTAATGAGCCCCTCCCTGTGCTGGACTGTGTGCTGTGTGTTAATGAGCCCCTCCCTGTGCTGGACTGTGTGCTGTGTGTTAATGAGCCCCTCCCTGTGCTGGACTGTGTGCTGTGTGTTAGTGATGTAAACAGTATATAGGCTATTCAAATGTACCCCTCTTCTACCTTATACACAGTCTTAATCATTTACAAACACACACACACACACACACACACACACTCACTCACTCACTCACTCACTCACTCACTCACTCACTCACTCACTCACACACACACACACACACACACACACAGTGTCTGTATAATGTACTGTTTATGGGAGACCAAAGTGGAGTACTGTGCAGAGTGTGACTCACCGGCAGACTGGCCACTGACTCACACACTCAAGGAAATGTAGACTGAATTACACCTGAGAGAGGGCGAGTAAATACTGCCTCTGATTGGTTCTCAAACTGACCAATCAACACCCTCACAGACCAGCCTTTGTCTGCTGGATGAATGCATACTTCTGATGTTGTGGGCTAGCGGTGTTAAACACAGACACTAGCTCAGCAAGTAAACCACTCACACACACACTCACACACACACACACACTCACACACACACACACACACACACACACACACACACTCACACACACTCACACACACACACTCACAGACACTCACAGACACTCAAACACACACACACACACTCATGCAGGCCGCTCTATCTTGTGGTAGGCCGCTCTATGGTGTGGTAGTCCACTCTATGTTGTGGCAGTCCACTCTATGGTATGGCAGACCGCTCTATGGTGTGGCAGTCCGCTCTATGGTGTGGCAGTCCACTCTATGGTGTGGTAGTCCGCTCTATGTTGTGGCAGTCCACTCTATGGTGTGGTAGTCCGCTCTATGGTGGGGGGGGGGGCACGACTGGGGGACAGGATGTGCCCCGTACTGCGTATGCCTCTGAAACCCTCTCTTAGGTCAGAATAGTTTTTAAATCAGCCTAATAACCCTGCCCCAGATTCTCTCCAGAGCTCTGGTAGTTCTGCTTTTGATGTTTTCTGGATTCTGCCCTGTGTAACTGTAGGACATATTCACTTAGTTAGGTTGTATTTTTCTGTGCTTTGAGTGAGAGGAAAGCTGTTATTATTCATACCTGGAGTTACAGCTGTCCCATCTGGGAATCGAACCCGCAACCTCAGCGCCGTAAGCGCAGCTCCCTAACCTTGGCGTAGTATTAATGGTAAAGTGTAGCACTGGTACGGTTGTATTATTATGTGTTTTGGGCGTAATCTGTGCAGCTGATGTGTTTTGCTCCGCCCCCAGGCGTGGTTGCAGCAGTATGGTTACCTGCCCCCAGGTGATGTTCGCGCTCAGGCTCTCCGCTCGCCAAAGTCTGTTTCCACGGCAATTGCCGACATGCAGAGATTCTACGGCCTGCAGGTCACTGGCTCCGTCAACCCCCAGACCATAGAGTAAGCCCTGTCTCCCACTACACCTCTCCACCAATCAGGAGCTTGCTTCATTCATCTGTATAAATCTCAATCTGCTTGTGCTTGTCAAAGAAAAGTCTGTTGATTGGTGTGCTCCTGAGAAAAAATGGTAAATCCACCCATTGTTTGTGCTAATTGGAGAATTTGACCTGGTTGCCAGGGCAATGAAGCGGCCAAGGTGTGGCGTCCCAGACAAGTTTGGCTCGGAACTGAAGAGCAATCTGAGGAGGAAACGCTACGTCATCCAAGGGCTCAAATGGGACAAAGCTGAGGTCACCTTCAGGTGAGCCACACCCGAGACACACCTGAGCTATCCCTGAGACACACCTGAGACACACCTGAGACAAACCTGAGACATAGGTATACCTGAGACACACCTGAGACACACCTGAGCTATACCTGAGACACAGGTGTACCTGAGACACACCCAAAACACACCTGAGACACACCTGAGCTGTACCTGAGACACACCTGAGTCATAGTCATAGCTGGTTGCTGGTTTTATGCTCACACCACAAACGCTGAATGCATAATTATAGATGGCCAGCATATAACATAACATAACATAACATATAGCATAGCATAACATAATATAACATAGCATAGCGTAACATAGCATGGCATAGCATAGCATAACATAACATAACATAACATAACATAATGAGGAGAACAGGCCATTCAGCCCAACAATGCTTGGCATTTTCCTGACTAAATTAGTGCTCTGATTACCTACAGTCTAGATAGTATCTAACACCGTATCAAGCCTAGTCTTGAAAATCCCCAGAGTTTCTGCCTCCTCTACGTGACCTGGCATGTACTACATGTCAGAAGAGAGTAAATGAGTGAGTGTGCATTTCTATAAGTAAACAGCAGTAAAACCATAACCTCTCTCCCCCTCTTTCTGTCTCCCCTCTCTCTCTCTCTCTCCCCCCTCTCTCTCTCTCCCCCATGTCTTTCTCTCTCTCCCCTCTCTCTCTCTCCCCCATCTCTCTCAATCTCTCCCCTCTCTCTCTCTCCCCCATGTCTTTCTCTCTCTCCCCCCCTCTCCCCTCTCCCCCTCCCCGTCTCTCTCTCTCCCCCCTCTCTCTCTCCCCCCCTCTCCCTTCTCTCTCTCCCCTGCTCTCCCTCTCTCTTTCTCTCTCTCTTCCCCCCTCTCTCTCTCTCTCTCCCGCTCTCCCTCCCTCTCTGTCTCTCTCTCCCGCACTCTTCCTATCTCTCTCTCCCCCCTCTCTCTCTCTCCAGTATACAGAACTACACCCCTAAGGTGGGGGAGTATAAGACCTTCCAGGCCATCCGCCGGGCCTTTCAGGTGTGGGAGGGCGTGACCCCCCTGCGTTTTCGCGAGATCCCCTATCACCGCATCCGGGACAAGGTGGAGAGCTTCGCCGACATCATGCTCTTCTTCGGCGAGGGTTTCCACGGCGACAGCACCCCTTTCGACGGGGAAGGGGGCTTCCTGGCGCACGCGTACTTCCCTGGCCAAGGTATAGGGGGTGACACTCACTTCGACGCCGCCGAGCCCTGGACCTCCAGCAGCACAGACCAGGGTGGTGAGAGAGGGGCGGGGCCTGGGGGAGGCGCATGAGAGGGGCACTAACACTGCTCTACCACTGAAGCAGTACTCTAAAATACAACACAAATACAGAACCCTATTGGTCGATTCTGACAATTCTAATTTCTCCCTATTTTTCTACATCTCTTTCTCTCCCTGCCCCCCCCCCCCACCATGGTCTCAGGTAATGATGTGTTCCTGGTGGCGGTGCATGAGCTGGGCCACGCCCTGGGCCTGGAACATTCCGGGGACCCGTCGGCCATCATGGCTCCGTTCTACCAGTGGATGGACACGGAGAACTTCGTCCTGCCCGCGGACGACCGGCGCGGCATCCAGCAGATCTACGGTCAGCAGCGCCGTGTCCCCAGAGCCTTCTCACACTGCTCCAAAGCCACAGCATTCCCACAGCATTCCCACAGCATGTTTCCACAGCATTCCCACAACATGTTTCCACAGCATTCCCACAGCATGTTTCCACAGCATTCCCACAGCATTCCCATGTTCACACTTCCTCACAGTGTTCCACAGCATTCCACACATGTTCCACAGCATTCCCAAAAACGATCATGCATTCCACGGTTCCAACATGCCAGCTTCCAACATTCACGTGCTGCGCTGTGTTTTTGTTTTTCCAGTGTGTGTTGTGTTGCTGTAACTCAATGTGGAAGACACGCCAGCTCACGTTCTCTCTTTCCAACAGGAACAAGATCTGGGGGTCAGCCACCCCCACCCCCCCGTCCAACCCACCCCCCTCTCAAACCAGACCTGCCCCCTTCTACTGGTCCCGATATCTGCGAGGGACACTTTGACACCATCGCCATTCTAAGGGGAGAGATGTTCGTCTTCAAGGTACACTGATTCACATGTACAAACTCACTGATTCGCATGTACAAACTCACTGATTCACATGCACAGACTCACTGATTCACATGCACAGACTCACTGATTCACATGCACAGACTCACTGATTCACATGCACAGACTCACTGATTCACATGCACAGACTCACTGATTCACATGCACAGACTTAGTGACACGGATATAC
Source organism: Anguilla rostrata (assembly GCF_018555375.3). Classification (NCBI taxonomy): domain Eukaryota; kingdom Metazoa; phylum Chordata; class Actinopteri; order Anguilliformes; family Anguillidae; genus Anguilla; species Anguilla rostrata. Next base: position 882,379 of record NC_057939.1, read on the forward strand.
AGGCTCACTGGTTCAGATTCACATGGACTCACTCACTCACACAAATATACAGATTCACCAAGAAACGTAAGTACTCAACACCGAGACATGACTGTGTGTGTGTGTGTGTGTGTGTGTGTGTATTAATTGTGTTGTGTGTGTGTGAGTGTGTGTGTGTATTAATTGTGCTGTGTGTGAGTGTGTGTATTAATTGTGCTGTGTGTGTGAGTGTGTGTGTGTATTAATTGTGCTGTGTGTGTGAGTGTGTGTGTGTGTGTGTGTGTGTGTGTGTGTGTGTGTGTGTGTATTAATTGTGCTGTGTGTGTGTGTGTGTGTGTGTATTAATTGTGCTGTGTGTGGTCTCTCCTGTAGGATAAGTGGTTGTGGCGTGTGCGTAATAACAGGGTTTTGGAGGGGTACCCCATGCCCATCGGACACTTCTGGAGGGGGCTGCCCACCTCCATAAATGCAGCCTATGAGAGAGCTGATGGGAAATTTGTCTTCTTCAAGGGTACGTCTTGCCCCCCCCCCTTCCTGGGTGTGAAAGGTTTCAGTAAATCACGGGGGGAAAAAGAAACAACATTAATTATTCTGAAGTACACATCTATAGTTATATTATTAGTTACTCTTTCTCTCTCTCTCTCTCTCTCTCTCTCTCTCTCTCGTAGGGGACAGGCATTGGGTGTTCACAGAGTCGAACTTGGAGCAGGGGTACCCCAAACCCCTGAAGGACTTGGGTAGTGGACTTCCCAAAGACAGGCTGGACACTGCACTCTACTACAGCCCCACTGGCATGACCTACTTCTTCAGAGGAAACAAGTCTGTCAAATTCAAATTCAATTTCAGTATCTGTCTGCTGCTAACCTGTCTATGTCTGTCACTCTCTCTCTGTCTGTCTCGTCTGTCTGTCATTCCATCATTATAACCCCAAACTCCCTTTCAGACGTAAAGCAGCTCCTCTTTAACCCTTCAGTCCTCTGCTCGTCTGAGTGCTACCATTTCATACTGCTTTAAAGGTAACACTTCTGTGGGCTGTGTGCAGGCGTGACCGAGATGTTTCTCTCTGTCTCTCAGATATTACAGATTCAATGAGAAAACTGGCTCTGTGGACCCAGAGTACCCCAAACCTATCAGCGTGTGGCAGGGGGTCCCCGACAACATAAAAGCTGCCATCATGAGCAAGGATGGAGGTACTGTGTGTGTGTGTGTGTGTGTGTGTGTGTGTGTGTGTGTGTGTGTGTGTGTGTGTGTGTGTGTGTGTGTGTGTGTGTGTGTGTGTGTGTGTGTGTGTGTGTGAGAGTGTGTCTGTGTGTGTGTCTGTGTGTGTGAGTGTGTGTGTGTATGTGTGTCTGTGTGTGTGTGAGTGTGAGTGTGTGTGATTGTGTGAGTGTGAGTGTGTGTGAGACTGTGTCTGTGTGTGTGTGAGAGTGTGTGTGTGTGTGTGTGTGAGAGAGAGAGTGTGTGTGTGCAGTTTATGAACACTAAATAACATTAGGTCTGTCTGTCTCAGCGCATACCTACTTCTACAAGGCCAATAAATACTGGAAGTTCAACAACCAGCAGCTGAAGGTGGAGCCTGGCTTCCCCAAATCGGTGCTCCGGGATTGGATGGGCTGCGAGGGGGAGGAGCCCAAGAGGGGCGGGACCGACGAAGAGGTGATCATCATCGAGGTGGAGGAGAGCGGGGCGGGGGCGGGGCCAGCGGCTGTGGTGGTGCCCCTCCTGCTGCTGGTGTGTGTGATCTGCGCCCTGGGGGCCGTCCTTTTCTTCCGTCGCTACGGCACCCCCCGACGTCTGCTCTACTGCCAGAGGTCCCTGTTAGACAAGGTGTAGAGAGAGAGGGGGGAGAGAGAGAGAGAGGGAGAGAGGGAGGGCGGGGTGAGTGGGAGAGAGAGAGAGGGAGACGGAGAGAGAAAGAGGATATGATGAGGTGGAATAGTGGGATTGAAAAGAGAGATGACAGAGGAGAGATCCACAGACACACGTGTGTATTTGTATATTTTAATATCTGTATGGATAGTACTCAGAGACCAGAACCTTTCCACATAGCACGGGGAGAGACATGCATACACACACTCACATGCACGCACACAGACACACCACACACACAGTCATGCCTACACACACACTCACACACACTCACTCGTATGCACACAGACACACCACGCACACAGTCACACACACACACACACACACACACACCCCTACCTCTCACACTCATTATTTGCATAAAAAGAAAAGATGTCACTTCCTCCCTCTCCTTGACTCCAGCCAACTGGTTGTTTCTTTAGTATTTCAAAATGTTTTAAATTGTTTTTAGGGTTTTGTATTTGTCTTTATTTTGGTGCCTTATAGATTTTTAAATCTTGAAACTCAGGCCTTTATAAACCCCTCCATAAATGTGTATGGAGGGAGGGAAGGAGGGAAAGGGAGGAGGAGAGGGATAGAGTGATGAAGAGAAAGAGAGAGCAAAGGACTCAGCCCCACTATTAACCCTCCACACCCCACTAAACCCTAGCCCCTCCCACCTCTCCAGCCGTGTTTACAGCAGGTATCTCAGCAGAAACATCTCCACTGAGCTCAGTGTCTGACAGAGTGCATCAAAGGGAACCAATCAGAGCTCAGTTTCAGATTTGGTGAGTTGAAACCAATCAGATCAGAGTCTAAATAGTGCTTTGATCAGCCAGGTGATTGCTCCTGTATGAAGGTGGATGCTCCTCAGAGAGTACAGCCATTTGTCTGCGGTTGTTTAGTACAATTCTAGATACTATTGTTATTGTTTTAATCTTATTGTGTTTGTATTATTATTATTATTATGATTATTATTATGACTGTTATTATTATTGTTATTGTTATTCTGTCTCATCTGAAGTTTCTTTTTGGTATGTTGTTTTTTGAAGTCCTGCTGGACAGGGGCAAAATGTGACAACAATAAGTAAGGCCAAGGAGGCGTGTTTTTTTTTGGGGGGGCAATAAGGCGTGCGTTTAAGGGGGTGGGGGGAAGGGGGGGGGGGTGTATTTCAAAATATGTTGGTTTTTCCATCTCTGAATATATGAAATTAATGGAAATGTATATTTTTTGTCATTGCTATTGTTTACTGTTCTTAAGCATGTTCAGCAACAGGAAATGAGATGACATCAGTAATGACAGTGATAATAATAATGATATTTATAATGACACTGATTTTAAATAAAGCAATTTGATTTTTTCCAATTTTTCTCTTTTTTTACATGAATCTAAACAAAATAAAATATTTTTTAAAATTCCCCAGAGCATTGTGTCCAAGCTACTTTCTCATCACACACAAACACACATATTTTAATTAAGAGAATAATTAAACATACAAAAAAGAGTTTCAAAATGTTGCCATTGTCAGGGATTTCAAGACATTATAACCACTCAATGTCAGTATCCATACGTGTCATAGTTTTCACAGGTATTTAAATTGATGAATGCAGTTGAACGCTGTTATTCAGGAGCAGAAAAGCAGCAGCTTCTCCAGACTTCCCCAAACAGCTGTACTTGGGAACCCCTCATGAGTCGACTAGCCTCTGGCCCAGAACCCCGGCACCCCAGCACCCCGGCACCCCAAACCCCTCAGATAAAAATGACAGCTCACTGCTCACGTCTGTTTAATTGACCAAAGCTTGGCATTCCAGAAGTTAAATAAGATTTTTCCAGAATACATTAAATCCACAGCTCACGTCCATTATGAAGACTTCATCACGGACTCCATCAGCAGCACCAGTATCAGGTGCATTAGCAGTGATATTAACACAGTGACTTAACGAGCTTGGCTGAACACATGGTCACTGCAGAAAGCCTGGCATGTTGGAAACACATCAAAGAGAGTCTGACACATTGGAAAACATTCTGCATATTAACAGTGGGTGCAGTGTTAAGTGTGTTAGGGTACAGTGTGTTAGGGTGCAGTGTTAAACAGTGTGTTAGGGTGCAGTCTTAAAAAGTGTGTTAGGGTGCAGCGTTAAAAAGTGTGTTAGGGTGCAGTGTTAAGTGTGTTACGGTGCAGCGTTAAAAAGTGTGTTAGGGTACAGTGTTAAGTGTGTTAGGGTGCAGTGTTGAACAGTGTGTTAGGGTGCAGTGTGTTAGAGTCCAGTGGTAAGAGTGTTAGGGTGCAGTGTTAAACAGTGTGTTAGGGTGCAGTGTTAAGTGTGTTAGGGTAGAGTGTGTTAGGGTGCAGTGTTAAGGTACATTGTGTTAGGGTGCAGTGTTAAGTGTGTTAGGGCGCAGTGTTAAGTGTGTTAGGGCGCAGTGTTAAATGTGTTAGGGTACAGTGTGTTAGGGTGCAGTGTTAAGTGTGTTAGGGTACAGTGTGTTAGGGTGCAGTGTTAAGGTACAGTGTGTTAGGGTGCAGTGTTAAGTGTGTTAGGGTACAGTGTGTTAGGGTGCAATGTTAAGTGTGTTAGGGTACAGTGTGTTAGGGTGCAGTGTTAAGGTACAGTGTGTTAGGGTGCAGTGTTATGTGTTAGGTACAGTGTGTTAGGGTGCAGTGTTAGTGTGTTAGGGTACAGTGTGTTAGGGTGTAGTGTTAAGGTACAGTGTGTTAGGGTGCAGTGTTAAGTGTGTTAGGGTACAGTGTGTTAGGGTGCAATGTTAAGTGTGTTAGGGTACAGTGTGTTAGGGTGCAGTGTTAAACAGTACTGTGTTTGGGGGTGTCTGTGCTGGCTGATTTGGGGAGTGTACGCTGGAGGAGGGAGAAACAGGAGTTGGGCTTGTTTTGCTCACAGGATCAGAGTCACGGGATTAGGAGTGATCATATTTGGATGGCGGTGTTACTGTGTTCAGCAGAATCTCATCAACAACATCTGGATTTCCAGTAGTGAGAGAGAAGCAGAGAGAGAGAGAGAAAGGGGGGGAGAGAGCCAGGGAGGCGGGAGGGAGGGAGAGAGAGGGAGGGAGAGAGTATGTGTGTGTGTGTATAGTTGTGTTGGTCAGTACCTCTGTCATTGCCTTTAAGTATAATTCTGCTCTGCAATCCTTCTCACTCTCCTCCCCCTCTCTGTCCTTCTCTCTCTCCCTTCTCCTGTTTCCCTCCCTCCTTCTCTGGATTTCCTCACTCACTGCAGTTTTTATTTTTTATGAGACTGTAACCGAAAACACTCCAGAGTTCTCCACAAACCTTTATCCCCTTCCCCCTTCCCCCTCCCTCTTTCCCTCCATCCCCCTCTCCTAACGGATATTCCACAAGTAGCTACACTTTCCTTCAGTCCAGCTGGAATACCACAGGGAAATATTACATTTTTACTAAAAAGAAACTCGTCCCTCTTTCTGTCTCTCCTTTTTCATCCTGCCCTAGTGCCTAATCCCTCCCTCTCTCTCTCTTTTTGTCCTCTCCCTCCATCACATCTGTTTGTATAATCCCACTCGCTATCCATCTGTATTTGCCATCCCTGTTTCCCCAGAATGTCTCAGTATGTGTGTGTGTGTGTGAGAGAGTGTGAGAGAGAGAATGTGTGTGTGTGTGTGTGTGTGTGAGAGAGAGTGTGTGAATGTATGTGAGTGTGAGTGTGTATGTGTGTGTGAGAGAATGAGAGAGAGAGAGAGAGAGTGTGTGTGTGTGAGAGAGAGAGAGAGAGTGTGTGTGTGAGTGTGTGTGTGAGAGAGAGAGAGTGTAAGTGTGTGTGTATATATATATACCCGAAGGGGTATGTATTGAGCTGCAAGATTAATGCAGCTGTTTACACACAGGCCCCGACTGAAGCAGGGGGGTTTCTTGGCGGATGTGACTGGGTCAGAGTGAGGGTGGCTGGGCAGCATTTGGGTGGAGACCCTGAGTCAGCAGCCCAGCCAGGGAGTCACTTCCCGTCTGGCTCAGGAATCCAGGCCATAAGTAAAAGGGCTGGAGTCACAAATGAACCAATCAGCACACACACACACACACACACATACACAGACACACACATACGTACACACACACTCACACACACACTCACACATATGCACACAGACACACACACATATGCACACAGACACACAGACACACTCACACACTCACACATATGCACAGACACACACACACACACACACGTACACACACACTCACACATATGCACACAGACACACATACACGCACACACACACCTCCCCCTCTTCTCTCCCTCCCTGTTCCTGATTTCTGCACAATAAGCAACATCTGGTTCCCATTTCCAACACAAAAACAAGCCAGTCGAAAGGGAAGTGCTGAGAGCAGAGGGGTAGAGAGAGATGGAAAGATGAAGGAGGAAGGATTGATAGATGAGAAAGAGAGGGGTGAAGAGGTGTAGAGACAGACAGAGACCCGCATCAGAAGAACCCGTTTAGAGGGAAGAGTGTTGAGTGTGATTTTCTCTTCTGAGAAGGAGGATGCGCACGGGTCCCCAGTCTCTGTTTTCTCTGCTTAGCCCACATTTGCAGGCATGAGCGTATTTATCAGGCTGGCAGACAGTGGTGTGCTGGACCACATAACTGCTTAGCTTTCACATTTCCCCTCCATTTACACAGCTGTACAGGGCTGGACCCAAACCTGTCATACTTCCCAAAGCAACCCTCAACCCTGCTGTGGGTCTCAACCCTGAAACCTGCTTTGGGACTCAACCCTGAAACCCTGTTGTGGGACTCAACCCTGAACCCTGCTGTGGGACTCAACCCTGAAACCTGCTGTGGGATTCAACCCTGGAACCCTGCTGTGGGACTCAACCCTGAAACCTGCTGTGGGACTCAACCCTCACCCCTGCTGTGGGACTCAACCCTGAAACCTGCTGTGGGACTCAACCCTCAACCCTGCTGTGGAACTCAACCCTCAACCCTGCTGTGGGACTCAACCCTCAACCATGCTGTGGGACTCAACCCTGAACCCTGCTGTGGGACTCAACCCTGAAACCTGCTGTGGGACTCAATCCTGAAACCTGCTGTGGAAAGAGGGGCCAGGAAGCTATGAGGAGGCTGCAGAACTGACCAAATGGCCTACAGACCACAGACAAACAGCCAGACAGTCCCAGCCCCGACAGCAGCAGTACTGACCGTACGGCCTACAGACTGCAGACACACAGCCAGACAGTCCCAGCCCCAGAGCAGTGCTGTTTTCTCTGTGCTGGTGACAGATGATTCTCCTGCGGTTAGCCCCGCCTCTCCTGGGCGGGGCCATGTGGGTTCGCCACACCCACTGACAGCACACAGGCTAGAATTACATCAGAGCAGAAACATCTCTGCTCAGCAACTCAGAAAGGCCTAATTACTGGAGCTCAGCAAGAGAAACTGGAGTTTGGGGGAGAGAATAATAAGAGAGAGAGGAGGAGGAGAGAATAAGAGAGAGAGGGGGTGGGGAGACAGAGAGAGAGGGGAGGTGGGGAGAGAGAGAGGGGGGAGTGGGAAGAGAGTAAGAGAGAGAGAGAAAAAGAGAGAGAGATATATTCAGGTATTTCAGGCATTTTAAATGCCAGTAAAATCACTCAGATTAACACTGCATAACCATGGTAACATTCCGTTTCTAGAAATCATGGAAAACCTTCCACTTACCCTGCACCGCAACACTGAAACCTCAGAAGCACAATAATGCTCCAAAATAGTTACTCTAACGCACAATATTTCACTAGCAGTTATTCTAATGCACTAAAACAGTTAATGCACAGCAAATCACAAAAAGCATTACTCTAATGCACTGTAACTCACTAAAACTGTTACTGTTACTCTAATGCACTGTAACTCACTAAGACCATTACTCCAATGCACTGTAACTCACTAAGACCATTACTCCAATGCACTGTAACACACTAAGACCATTACTCCAATGCACTGTAACACACTAAGACCATTACTCCAATGCACTGTAACTCATTAAGACCATTACTCCAATGCACTGTAACTCACTAAGACCATTACTCCAATGCACTGTAACTCACTAAGACCATTACTCCAATGCACTGTAACTCACTAAGACCATTACTCCAATGCACTGTAACACACTAAGACCATTACTCCAATGCACTGTAACTCACTAAGACCATTACTCCAATGCACTGTAACTCACTAAGACCATTACTCCAATGCACTGTAACACACTAAGACCATTACTCCAATGCACTGTAACTCACTAAGACCATTACTCCAATGCACTGTAACTCACTAAGACCATTACTCCAATGCACTGTAACTCACTAAGACCATTACTCCAATGCACTGTAACACACTAAGACCATTACTCCAATGCACTGTAACTCACTAAGACCATTACTCCAATGCACTGTAACTCACTAAGACCATTACTCCAATGCACTGTAACACACTAAGACCATTACTCCAATGCACTGTAACACACTAAGACCATTACTCCAATGCACTGTAACACACTAAGACCATTACTCCAATGCACTGTAACTCACTAAGACCATTACTCCAATGCACTGTAACTCACTAAGACCATTACTCCAATGCACTGTAACACACTGAAACAGATGCTTGAATGCACTGTAACACGCTCAAATGCATTGTGACACATTAAAACAGAGCCTCCATTGAAACTCAGGATCACAGCCATGGCAGCAGTCATGCATTATGTGTGCGCCGTCTGGTTCAGTTTCTGTTGGTGAGCCGCCTCAGTCTAAAACTCCATCAGTGAAAAATATCCAACTGCAGGACCATTTAATGGGTTGCAAATGTCACTATAACCATAACAGGTTGATACTGCAGCACAAGTCAACAAGATTGCACACACACAACGTAACGCTTACAGTTAACTCCTGTCTGAGAAAGCTCACCAACACTTTAGCCCCATCCCAATGGGCATAAAACAAATTCACAATCAAATGGTGGCAATTCAGCTCCTGGTAAGTGGTGCAACAGCGCCCCCTGGTGGCAGTGTATGTACACAGCCCCAGGGCTGCAAGAAGGAAACATTCAAATATGCAAATTGAAGCTTCAGAATATGATAACGCAGACATGAAACATTCTGCTTTTATTCATACTTTTAAAATAATTATTTGTACATGCAGCACAACATGAGTTTGTGATTTGAATTTTGTTTTTAACTTCTGAAAACTCTGGATGTATAGTTTCAAGGAGCACCAAATAAATAAAATGCATATTATGAAGATTATAATTATTGGCAGTATTATGGCTGTTGTGTAAAGTCTTCACGTGTTTCACAGACACCTGGCAGCACAGACAATCAAACTCCAAAACCTCTCTCCCAATAAAATTACTTTATCCACAAAAGTGACCATTTCTAAACTTGACTGGTACAAGCTCTCCTTACGACCAGCCTGATGCTTCATGAACGATAATCATGTGACCGTGCAGATGCTACATTCACAAATGTGTAAGAGAAATCGGAGGAAACCCCATAATTCACACCAATGCTGTTAATAAAGTTATTAACCTCCTCAACAGCAAAATTCTTATTTTCCTTTCTATTCCCTGTTTATGAGCAAGGGGTTTGAAAGGTCATAGACTTAGAACACAGCCATGACTTCACTGTTGGAAAAGGCGTTTTGTCGAGGGCTAGCGCTGGCTTACGTCACTCTGCTAGCGCAGTGTTGTAGAGGGCTAGCGCTAGCCTGTGTTACTGGACAAACAGGGTTATAGAAGAGTAGCAATCTCTTCCTTAATCTGGTAATATAGTGCTGTAGAGTGCTAGCACTAGCTTGCGTTACAGAAAATGCATAAATTAGAGGATTAGTGGAGTGATTTACTGTGTGTTCATGGCTCTGGAGATCAGAAGACTGCAGCTGTAACTGGGGAGAGATGGAAATGCTGTATTCTACCATCATGCTGACAGACGCCAGACTTCTCCACAAAAACAGGCCTTCTGGTCCACAGAACATTTCAAATATGTTTTTTTTATTTCTTGTTCTTCAGTAGATGGTGGCCTTTGGGCTTCAGCTGGAGTGATTTCTTTCTCTCCTCTGCTGCTCTTTCCTCCTCTTTCCCCTCCCTCCATCGCTGCATCCCTCCATCCACCTCTGAGCTGAGAAGAACCACACGCCTCTGAGAAAGAGAGTGAGTGAGAGAGTAAAAGAGTGAGAGAGGGAACAGTGGAGAGAGAATGTAATTGAGAAGCAGAGGTGGAGAGAAAAACAGGACAGACAGAAAGGCGGAGTAATCCTCACCGCAAACTCCTCCCTTTCTTTCTTCCTCCTCTCCTGCCCTTTCAGCGGGGGAGCCGGCCGTCCGTCTGTCAGAGAGAGAGCAGTTACTCCAGCCTTACACACACACAGCCAGAGAGAGCAGTTACTCCAGCCTTACACACACACAACCAGAGAGAGAGAGCAGTTACTCCAGCCTTACACACACACAGCCAGAGAGAGAGAGCAGTTACTCCAGCCTCACACACACACAGCCAGAGAGAGAGCAGTTACTCCAGCCTTACACACACACAGCCAGAGAGAGCAGTTACTCCAGCCTTACACACACACAGCCAGAGAGAGCAGTTACTCCAGCCTTACACACACACAGCGAGAGAGAGCAGTTACTCCAGCCTTACACACACACAGCCAGAGAGAGCAGTTACTCCAGCCTTACACACACACAGCCAGAGAAAGCAGTTACTCCAGCCTTACACGCACACAGCCAGAGAGAGAGAGCAGTTACTCCAGCCTTACACACACACAGCCAGAGAGAGAGCAGTTACTCCAGCCTTACACACACACACAGCCAGAGAGAGAGCAGTTACTCCAGCCTTACACACACACAGCCAGAGAGAGCAGTTACTCTAGCCTTACACACACACAGCCAGAGAGAGAGAGCAGTTACTCCAGCCTTACACACACACAGCCAGAGAGAGAGCAGTTACTCCAGCCTCACACACAAACAGCCAGAGAGAGAGAGCAGTTACTCTAGCCTTACACACACACAGCCAGAGAGAGAGCAGTTACTCCAGCCTCACACACGGTACACATATTTGGGAGATGAGTGACCTCATTGTTCTGAGGTTACCACCACAAGCTTAGAAAGAATGAATTCCCAGTAAAGCAAGTGGTCCCATCCTATATACCATATCACCCATATACCATCCACATCCCAAACACAGCAGCAACTAACCCTAACCCTAACCCTATATACCATATCACCCATATACCATCCACATCTCACACACAGCAGCAACTAACCCTAACCCTATATACCATATCACCCATATACCATCCACATCCCAAACACAGCAGCAACTAACCCTAACCCTAACCCTATATACCATATCACCCATATACCATCCACATCTCACACACAGCAGCAACTAACCCTAACCCTAACCCTATATACCATATCACCCATATACCATCCACATCTCACACAGCAGCAGCAATAACCCTAACCCTAACCCTATATACTATCACCCATATACCATCCACATCTCACACACAGCAGCAACTAACCCTAACCCATCCTATATACCATATCACCCATATACCATCCACATCTCACACACAGTAGCAACTAACCCTAACCCTAACCCATCCTATATACCATATCACCCATATACCATCCACATCTCACACACAGCAGCAACTAACCCTAACCCTAACCCATCCTATATACCATATCACCCATATACCATCCACATCTCACACACAGCAGCAACGGCAGAATTCAGTCACTAAATGCTTGTATTGTAGGGAGCCATTGAGCAGATGCAGGCAGTATCCGGCTGCACCTCTGTGCTGTGCCAGTGAATTCTGAGCATCAAATGGAAAGTGTTGTGTGCAAATAGGGACCATCCTAACTTGAAATGAGTGTAATATTTTTTTCTTATTTTTTTTGTATGATTTCTGTTTATTTTGAGTAATTAATGTTGCAGGCTGGTGAAAAATTAGTAGTCAGTGAATTTCTTCATCCAATAGCCAAACTGGCTGGTTATGAAAAATGTTCATTTAAAGGCCTGTTGATTGTGATGTCACTCCCTGTCACCAAAGTTACATATTAGGATATCACTACTTTGTAAAAAAGACCCTGTTTATGATGTCACTCAATTTGAGTGAAAGTCCTGATTATGATATCACTCCATTTGAGTGAAAGTCCTGATTATGATGTCACTCCATTTGAGTGAAGGTCCTGATTATGATGTCACTCCATTTGAGTGAAGGTCCTGATTATGATGTCACTCCATTTGAGTGAAGGTTCTGATTATGACGTCACTCCATTTGAGTGAAGGTTCTGATTATGATGTCACGCCATTTGAGTGAAGGTTCTGATTATGATGTCACTACATTTGAGTGAAGGTCCTGATTATGATGTCACGCCATCTGAGTGAAGGTCCTGATTATGATGTCACTCCATTTGAGTGAAGGTCCTGATTATGTCACTCCATTTGACAAAATGAACAGAACTCACCAGCGAAGGTCCAGTCTGGAAGGTCTGTTAGAGGCCCGTATTCTGTACCACTAGGAGCCAGATTGTTCCTGAGCAAAACACCAACACACAAACCAGAAATCACACACAGACAAAAAAACAAAACCTGATTAAAAAAACTAAATAAGATCCATCTCAAAATGTTTTGATGCAACTCAATAAAAGGTAAATAACACAATAATGTTTAAGCTGGGCACCACTGTCGCCTCACAGCAACAAGGTGGCAGGTTCGAGTCACAGTTCGAGTTCGAGTTTGCAGTAGGCAAAATGGACACTCTAAATAGCCAAATAATATGAGTGTGTTAACACTGTGATGGACTGGTAACCAGCCCAGTGTTCCTGCTTAATTCATTCATGCCTATACTCACTCCACTCGCCACTTCTTTCCAGCACGAGTCCCGGCAGTGAGGGAGAGAGCGCGAGACAACGACTGCCTGAAACCTTGGAGACGGAGAGGATGTGTAATTAGACCACGTGAGACCACAGATACGTCGCCGCAGTCACCTGGCTAAAGCCATACTTACCGTGAGAGTGAAAATCTGCCCATGTGCATAGGCCTACAACGATTCAGCGGTATTAATAGCGGACACATAAATACAAGTATAAACAAACAAATAAAAGTCTATCTAATGAGTTAGTTAAGCGTTTAACGTAGTAAATAGACCTGTCAACAGCGGTTAAAATTATGCCCACGAATATCTATAGCGAACTTAGCTAGCTATGTATCCTGGGCGACGTGCTCTTTTGCGCTTCATCATCTACATGAAAGTGGCGTCAAATAAAGTGAGGAAAATTTACAGAGACATTTAAGACATTTAAATTTGGTCAAGGTCCCCTCTCACCTGCACAGCACACAGGCCTCACGGACGCCGCCATCTTGAAATCAGGAGCACAAAGATACGGAATGGCAGCAAAGACAAACAAAGCGAGGAGCTGAAATGCTGTGATGTGATACGTGACCGCTAGGTGGCACCATAATACTGGCCTGACGGAAGCAGATAATCGCGGGTAGCATGTAATTTTATAATTGCGCGCGCATAACCAAGCCCACAGCCCGAGATACTAAGATAAAACTGAAAAAATGCGAAAAATGTTTCTGCTACAGCCAGACGGGACGAGGAGTAGCCTACGAGAGCGCTGAGACTCTAGACTTACTGTTCGTGGCGTCTTCGTTATTATGGAGAGAAACGATTGCTGTGGTTTGGAAGGGCAGTGTAATGGTCAATAGGGCTTATTTCTTTTCTTTACTGTACTTTTTTTTTTTTTTTAGCAAACTCTAACGATGAGAAGGGGCTGCAGATGTAAGTGGGCAGTGATTGGTTCAGAGGGAGGGGCTGCAGATGTAAGTGGGCAGTGATTGGTTCAGGGGGAGGGGCTGCAGATGTAAGTGGGCAGTGATTGGTTCAGAGGGAGGGGCTGCAGATGTACGTAGGCAGCGGATTGGGCTCTGTATAGCGCATGATGCTGTTTCGTTTGATCCTCTACAAGCAGCTGCACTTGTCCCAACATGCAGCTCACACACCCTCAAGGTGCTGGAGGGGGGGTCTCGGGGGGGAGTTAGGAGTTTAAACAGCTTCATCAAAGGCAACTGCAGGCTAGCCGAGCTGCAGGTCAGAACTTCCTTTCCTGTGCCTATTTTCAGACTGATTTTATTGTTTGTGTACCCAAAAAGGGAGAGGATGGGAGCCGTGAAAATTAAAGAACAGACAAGTATAGTACAGGCAGAGAGCATGTATTATAAATGCCACACAATCGCACACCTTTCAGTTTTAGAAGGTTGCTCCAAAACATCACCCTGCCGCTTCCCCACCCCCTTCCTGTAGCAGGACTGCTGGCGTTATCTCCCCGGCGATGCTGAGTAAGCCGCAAAGCATTCCGCTGTGTGTGCTTCAGACAAGTTCCCACTCGCTGATAACGCGCGGGAGAGGGAGAGGCAGAGGCACGCGCACTGCTGCAGACCGCCGAGGAGTACAAAGAAAAGCAGTTTGTGTGTGTGTGAGGAGGGGGCACTGGGCCGAGGAGACGCAAAACAGCTACCATAGAAAAAAAATGGGTCCCGTTTATCTTCGCGTTTATTCATACAACTGGGTGTCCTTCTATGTTGGTGCCACTCGTAGCAAATACTAGGAAGACCGGCGCGAGAAATCGTTACTTTGTTTTGTCTCTGAATTCTTACACGCGTGCAAACCGCAGCGCACTTTGGTAACTTCGACGGTATCGTTCCGCGCATTCCACAGGCTCGGAGTACAGCAAAGTAGTGCCTATTCGAACATTGCGCATGAAACACTTCGAAACTGTGCTGCTACATTAATACAACTGCAGCCACGAGAGACAAATAATAGTCCTTAGGGTATTAGAGTTTCAGTTAGAAATACTCCATAACCAAGGATCTGGCTAAATTAGCCCCGCGGCGTTGAATTAAACACTGCATCCATAACATGATGACACGCACTCGCAATCTAATTACGCTGTACTGCTGCCCCGCGGCGCAATAAATCAGCGTCTGCAGTTCTTAGCGCTTAGAACAGACAGTTAAACACAGTTAAACGGTTAAACACATACACGTCCCTGGCAACTTGATGACATCCGTTAAAACTGCAGTCGAATACAAATGCGACAAATAAAATAAGATACCAACTAAACTTATGTTGTGTGCTAACTTTAGACAATACGTTATAAGTACAGTAGGCTAGGTTATATAGGCCTATGAAAAAACTTGTTACGTCAGTTCAGCCATACAGTAATAATGTCACTTGCTGCTCCGAATTAGAACTTGTCACTTGTTAACGCATTAAAAATAATACTGGCATCTAATATTTTCGAACGTGTGGGAAGTAGACCAGAGACTCTGTGTGTGACAATAACAGTGCGATCAGTCCGCCATGCCTTGACGAAAGGTGTGCCGGTCCAGAAAAAAAGTGAGAGAAAGAAAGAGACGGGAGTCCGGGACAAGAGCGGGGAGCCGCAACTCTGTTCATTTTAATGTAAGCCCAACTAATTCTTGATTAACTTGATTACGTTTTTATCTAGTGCGCCGTGTTTGGGTATAAGAGATGGCGTAACGTGTTCGCACATATCTTATTCAACTTAGTTTTTTTAAACTTGGTGTGTATTTTGGGGAAATATAACATTCTTTGAGACTGAAGGGGGGAGAGCGACGTCTTGTTCTCTTTGCTCTGAACTTTTCCCGTGGAAAAAATACTACATTTTCATATGTAAAATGAAAGAACTGTAAAGGTAGCGTAATCTGTAGACGAGATAGTGGATTTATTTTCCTTTCCTATGCGTGCGGTGCAACGTAACCTGCGGCGACTCGCGCATCCAAGAACGGAAGAGAAAACCGGTCATTTACAAGACTTTCTGTATGCTGCGAACTTTCTGAGCACGTCGAGTGGAAACATTAACGGACACTGTATTCGGCATAGCTAGGACAGTTACTTTATTACTTTATTAACACTAACGAGATGAAAACAACGGGACTTATCTCCATTTTTTAATTCTGGGAAACAAAGGGCAGACAGACTGAGTGCTGTTAACTGCTACACGGGAAAACTGTTGCCTACTGTATGGACCTCTGGCCGGGGATGGGTTGTACTACACAGAGCAGGAACTCAAACGTAGAACTTTAGCAGAGCTTTAAAATTGCACAAAAAAGGATCTCGGCTCTTGACGTGAATAGACGGGGTAACAAAGCAGAAGGGCACTTTTAAGCAGCCTGCGGCAGTTTTACTGGAAGGATAGGGGAGCGTCCATTTATCAACAACAGAAGCCAATCTGCAGTAACGCAACGATGACTTGATAACCGGACCCACACCTTTGCTTGAAATAACCCCTCACAATGACGTCGCTGTTTTCTTGATTATTATTGTCCAGTATTTATTGCGCACTGACCAGAATTCGATTTAGATCCGTAAATTTAAGTTTGATGCTTTCGGCCATCGTCACTGCCGTTTCCATGAGTACCGGCCTGCTTGACCTCGGTGACTGCCCGTCTGATGCTTTGTGTGTTTTGAGCTCCAGAGGCTAGTGAACTGACGGACGCACGCTCTCGCGTATTAGAGGTGGTTTATTAGCCGGGCTGGAGGATGGACCGTCTCAGCAGTAAGCTTCTGGAGAAGCTGAAGCTGACGGACTCTGGCAGCGTGAAGTTCAGCTCCAAGAAGAAAGGCGAGCCGGCCAATGCAAACAACAACAATAGCTGCAGCAGCGGCGGGGGGGCGGGGACGGGCCACACCGCGCGACCCCCCCCAGGCCCCAGCGAGGTGTCGGGGTGTGTGTGCCGAGCGCCACCCGTCTCTCCCGCCCCTCTGCCCTCAGACACGGGTCCGAGCGCGGAGCCCCACCCCGCCGTCGCGGAGCCCCCCCTGAGACGCGGCTACCCCGCGCGGCAGGCAGACGGCGGCTCTCCGGCGGCCCCGCTGGGCGTCGGCCTCGTGGCCAGCCATCGCCGCTATTCGCTGGAGCTCCAGCACCTGGCCCATCGGCGGCAGCTGCTCTCGCAGCCAGCCCCGCCCCTGTGTGTGCCCCCCGGTGGCGGCCCGCTGCGCTGCGGCGGCGAGCCCGGCTTCCCGCCCGAGCTGGAGCGCCACAAGCGCTTCTCCCTGCAGGAGGCGCTGGTCTACAAGCGGCACAGCACAGGGGGCGAGCCCTGGGACCGGCCCGCCCCCCTCTCGCTCCCGCCCGCCCGGCCCCCGGCAGGCCCCGCCCTCAGCCCGCGGTCCTCGCTCAGCCTGCAGGAGGCGCTGTTGGCCAGCCCACGCTCCTCGCTCAGCCTGCAGGAGGCGCTGTTGGCCAGCCCGCGGTCCAGCTTCGCCAGCTCGGCCAGCGGGGGGAGCCCCATGGGCAGCCGCTGCAGCAGCAACCGCACCAGCGGCATCAGCCTGGGCTTCGACTCCCGCCACGCCCAGCTGCCCGCCCCGCCCCCTGCAGCCGGCGCGGGCCACGCCCAGGCAGGGGGGGGGCGGGCGGGAGTGGGGGCGGGGGCCCCCTCTGCGGAGATGTGGAGGGAGTATTTGGACGGGGCTGGGGGGGCAGGGCAGGACAGCCGGCACTCATACCCGCCGGCCCTGGGGAGCCCTGCCGCCGCCAGCCTCCTGGGGCCCTCCTGGGGGGGTCGGCTCCTGCAGGGGGGGCCCGGGGACCGTGCGCGGTACTCAGACCTGCCGGGGCCCCGCTATCAGGAGGAGCTGACCCAGCTGCTGCGCTGGGAGGCCGCGCTTCGGGGCGAGGACCCGGGGGACCCCACAGGCCTGCTGGGCACTCTAGAGGGGCTGGCCCTCAAAGACCCGCCCACCAGGCCCCTCCCCAGCCCCGCCCCACCACAGCCCAAACCCCCAGCGGAGCAGGGAGCAGCCAGAGACTCCGACAGCCGGCAGGAGTACTTTGGTGAGATCATCATCAACATCATCGTCATGCCTGTGTGTGTGAGTGCGTGTACGTGTGTGTGAGCGTGTGTGTGTGTGTCTGAGAGAGAGGTGGTGTGAGTGAGTGATACAGTGAATGCGTGAGTGGCAATTATAGGTGGGCAAACAGTAGTGATTAAAGGCAAACAGTAGTGATTAGAGGTGAACAGTAGTGATTAAAGGTGCACAGTGGGATTAGAGGCGAACAGTAGTGATTAAAGGTGCACAGGATTGAGGCACTAGTGATGGTGGCAGGATAGAGGTGAACAGTAGTGATTAAAGGCGCACAGTGAGATTAGAGGCGAACAGTAGTGATTAAAGGTGGGCAGTGAGATTAGAGGCGAACAGTAGTGATTAAAGGTGAACAGTAGTGATTAAAGGTAGACAGTGGGATTAGAGGCGAACAGTAGTAATTAAAGGTGGACAGTGGGATTAGAGGTGAACAGTAGTGATTAAAGGTGCACAGTGGGATTAGAGGCGAACAGTAGTGATTAAAGGTGCACAGTGGGATTAGAGGCGAACAGTAGTGATTAAAGGTGCACAGTGGGATTAGAGGCGAACAGTAGTGATTAAAGGTGGGCAGTGGGATTAGAGGCGAACAGTAGTGATTAAAGGTGCACAGTGGGATTAGAGGCGAACAGTAGTGATTAAAGGTGGTGAGCAGCACACTGCGCAGTGGTAGTCGTTTTGGATGTGCGTTTCTGCTTCTAGGGAGTGTTGGGAATGGCTGTGGGCAGTCTGGCGTGCTGTGCTGCGTGTAGCGTGTAGGCGTCTGCAGAAGCGTGTAGCATGTGCTGGCGTGTGCAGAAGCGTGTTTTTCAGAGCAGATATTTGAGGCCTGGAGGAAAGGTATGTCTGAGCGTATCTCTGAGGAGGGAGAGGCCTGAAGCGTGCTAGCGGAGCGTCTGATCACAGGGCCACGTCGTTACGGGCGTCTGTGTGAAGGGCACGCGCTGTGTGAGGGTGTGTGACACGCTGTGTGAGGGTGTGTGACACGCTGTGTGAGGGTGTGTGACACGCTGTGTGTAGGGTGTGTGACACGCTGTGTGTAGCTGTGTGTAGGGCACTCGCTGTGTGAGGGTGTGTGACACTGTGTGTAGCTGTGTTGGGCTGTGTGAAGGGCACACGCTGTGTGAGGGTGTGTGACACACTGTGTGTAGCTGTGTTGGGCTGTGTGAAGGGCACACGCTGTGTGAGGGTGCGACACGCTGTGTGTATAAGGACACAGAACTGCAAGAATTTACTATGATAGGCTGTTTCTTTTGAAATTCACATTGACACTGGATGCCAAAGTGGCACGTGCGTTAGTGTTTTATTTTAAACACTGTAACGTTCAGCGGATTCTGTTTTGACGGCAGAGCGTGTGAACCTGCTGCGTGCTGCCGTTGCAGGTACCTGTGTGAAGTGCGGGAAAGGCGTCTACGGGACGGAGAGTGCCTGCCAGGCGTTAGACAGCCTGTATCACACACACTGCTTCACCTGCGTGTCCTGCGGTCAGTCCACATCCTCACTAATTACCCATATTACCCATCACCATGGCAACTCACTCACCAGTCAGCCAATCACTGATGGAACAGCTGCCCACAGCTCTGTGTACTCAGACCCCTGTGTCTGTCTGTCTGTCTGTTAGGCCGCACCCTCAGAAACAAGGACTTCTACAACGTGAGTGGCTCAGTTTACTGCAAAGAGGACTACATGGTGAGGATGCCTGTCCTCAGCCTTCCTGCTCCTGACTCATACATCACCTGCACAACAGCTACTGTGCATTCTTCCTCTCTCTCTCCCTCCTCTCTACCTCCCTCTCTCTCCCCCTTCTCTCCCTCGCTCCTTCTCTCTCTCTCCCTCCTCTCATTCCCCCTCCTCTCTCCCTCCTTCTCTCTCATTCCCTCCTCTCTCGTTCCCTTCCTCTTTCGCTCCTCCTCCCCCTCCTCTCTCCCCTCCTCCTCCTCTCTACTTCCCTCTCTCTCCCCCTCCTCCCTCGCTCCTTTCCCCTCTCCCCCTCCTTCTCTCTACCTCCCTCTTTCCCTTCCCCTCCCTCTCCCTTTCTCCCTCCTTCTCTCTTTACCTCTGTATCCCTCCTCTCCCTTTCTCTCCCACCCTCCTCTCTCCCTCCCTCCCCTTCTCTCTCTGTCTCAACACCTCTTACAGAATTTATATGCATTTTGTATAGTTCAGTGTTCTGTGCCTGTTGTGGGGTTGAACAGAGACTGAATGGCTGAAGGAAATGAGCAGGAGTAAGCAGTTACACAGCAGTTAGACACATAGGGACTGATAATGGAGGGTATGGATTCAGTAACACAGCAGTTATACACATAGGGACTGATAATGGAGGGTATGGACTCAGTAACACAGCAGTTAGACACATAGGGACTGATAATGGAGGGTATGGATTCAGTAACACAGCAGTTATACACATAGGGACTGATAATGGAGGGTATGGACTCAGTAACACAGCAGTTAGACACATAGGGACTGATAATGGAGGGTATGGATTCAGTAACACAGAAGTTATACACATAGGGACTGATAATGGAGGGTATGGACTCAGTAACACAGCAGTTACACATAGGGACTGATAATGGAGGGTATGGATTCAGTAACACAGCAGTTATACACATAGGGACTGATAATGGAGGGTATGGATTCAGTAACACAACAGTTATACACATAGGGACTGATAATGGAGGGTATGGACTCAGTAACACAGCAGTTAGACACATAGGGACTGATAATGGAGGGTATGGATTCAGTAACACATCTTTAAGTCCTGCAGGATTATGGGGGATAGGGACTGATTTGCAGAGATGTGAGACTGTTGGTGGAGACATTTCTGATTCAAAGCCAGGGCTTGATGTGGATCATAAATGTTGTGAATTCATATTGTGGAGTAATGGCCCCCCCCCCCCCCCCAACAGTTCTCAGGATTTCAGGCGGCAGCGGAGAAGTGCAGTGTGTGCGGCCACCTGATCCTGGAGAAGGTGAGTGTGTGTGTGTGTGTGTGTGTGGTGTGTGTGTGAGAGTGTGTGAGTGTGTGTGTGTGAGTGTCTCTGTGTGTGTGTGAGAGTGTATGTGTGTGAGTGTGTGAGAAAGTGTGTGTGCGAGTGTGTGTGTGTGCACATGCATGCTTGTATGTATGCCTGTGTGTACATGTATATATGGACGTATTCAAGCATGTGCCCATCTTTTCAGGAAATGGCAGCTGCTTCATGCTCTAAGAGAGCCTTAGATAAGTGTCCCAGAATGCACCCTGCTGTTATGGGGTGGAGGGGGTGTTTACCCTAAATCAGGGGTTCCCACACTTTCTTGGCACTGCCCACAAGTTTTAAATTGAGACCCAAAAATGTAAAAAATATGTCTCTTACGTGTCTGCATAGTCGATGCCCGGCAGAGAGGCTCAAATCAGTCCGGTCTGCACGTGTGTCAGATCCTGCAGGCGCTGGGGAACTCCTACCATCCAGGCTGTTTCCGTTGTGTGGTTTGCGCAAAAACATTAGATGGAGTTCCCTTCACAGTGGACTACCTCAACAATGTCTACTGCGTCTCTGACTACAACAGGTAAGCTCTACTGCGTCTCTGACTAGATTAGTAATGATTAGTAATGTGGTGCTAAGTGGCTCTTGCAGTCTGTGGTTAGTAATGTGGTGCTAAGTGGCTCTTGCGGTGTGTGATTAGTAATGTGGTGCTAAGTGGTTTGGTTGTGATTAGTAATGTGGTGCTAAGTGGCTCTTGCAGTGTGTGATTAGTAATGTGGTGCTAAGTGGCTCTTGTGGTCTGTGATTAGTAATGTGGTGCTAAGTGGCTCTTGCAGTGTGTGATTAGTAATGTGGTGCTAAGTGGCTCTTGCAGTGTGTGATTAGTAATGTGGTGCTAAGTGGCTCTTGCGGTGTGTGATTAGTAATGTGGTGCTAAGTGGCTCTTGTGGTCTGTGATTAGTAATGTGGTGCTAAGTGGCTCTTGCTGTGTGTGATTAGTAATGTGGTGCTAAGTGGCTCTTGTGTTGTGATTAGTAATGTGGTGCTAAGTGGCTCTTGCGTGTGTGATTAGTAGGATGTTGTGTGTGCTAGTAGTGGGCTCTTGCTGTGTGTGATTAGTAATGTGGTGCTAAGTGGCTCTTGCTGTGTGTGATTAGTAATGTGGTGCTAAGTGGCTCTTGCTGTGTGTGATTAGTAATGTGGTGCTAAGTGGCTCTTGCAGTCTGTATAAAGTGACTCATTCTAATGAAAGGAAATGATGTAGGGGTGCTCCTGCTGACTGCATCAGGCAGTGACTCTGACGTCATAGGACCTTCAAATCTCAAACAGCTGTGTGTGTGTGTGTGTGTGTGTATTGCGCGTGTGTGTGCGTGCGTGCTTATGTGTGTATGTTGCAGGACCTTTGCTCCAAAGTGCGCTGCTTGTCTACAGCCAATTCTACCTACAGAGGTGAGTTTGAGTGAGTGTGTGTGTGTGTGTGTGTGCACGCATATATATATATATATATACAGTCTGTGCTGATGCTGTGTAGTGATCATCACTCTGTTACAGGGCAGTGAGGAGATTCTCAGGGTGGTGTCCATGAACAAAGACTACCACTTTGAGTGCTACCACTGTGAGGTCAGTGTGTATATACTGTATCTACCCTCTCTCTCAGTGCAGTGTTAATGTAGTGTAGTGTGCAGTGTGTATATACTGTATCTACCCTCTCTCAGTGCAGTGCAGTAATATATACTATATTAACTCTCTCTCAGTGCAGTGTTAATGTACTGTTCTCAGGTCAGTGTTATATGTGTGACCCTCCCTTCTCTCCCTCTCAGGGGTGTGGCAAACAGCTCTCAGATCAGCCGGGATCACAGTGTTTCCCTCTGGACTCTCACTTGCTGTGTCACTCCTGTCACATGACTCGGGTGTGCACCACTCTCAATCTTCTCCCTCCTAACTCTCAGTGACACACACACACATACACGCACTCGCACACACACGTGCGCATACGCATGCACACTCGCACACACACACACTCTCACACTCACACGCGCACAAGCGTGCACACACACTCTTGCACACACTCTTTCTCACACACACACAAACACACACACATCATTTATAGTTAACCCACTTACTTGGACACTAACAAGGCCAACTCAGTGAGAGCTCAACACTGGTAACCCAACTCAGTGACTCCGCCTAGTCATTAAGCACAAATGCTACGAGCTGCAAATCTGCGTTTAAACCATGGTCTCTTACTGTGTTAGGCTGTGCCATAGTCACTGTGCTGGTCTTACTGTGTTAAGCTGCGCCAGTCGTTGTGCTGGTCTTACTCTTACTGTGTTAGGCTGCGCCACAGTCACTGTGCTGGTCTCACTCTTACTGTGTTAGGCTGTGCCACAGTCACTGTGCTGGTCTTACTCTTACTGTGTTAGGCTGCGCCACAGTCACTGTGCTGGTCTCACTCTTACTGTGTTAGGCTGTGCCACAGTCACTGTGCTGGTCTTACTCTTACTGTGTTAGGCTGTGCCACAGTCACTGTGCTGGTCTTGCTCTTACTGTGTTAGGATGTGCCACAGTCACTGTGCTGGTCTTACTGTGTTAGGCTGTGCCACAGTCACTGTGCTGGTCTTACTCTTACTGTGTTAGGCTGTGCCACAGTCACTGTGCTGGTCTTACTGTGTTAGGCTGTGGTGTGTACAGGACTCCAGACTACTGTCTCACAGCCTGTGTTTCTACTGCAACTTTTATCTGAAGGAGAGATCCTGATAGAGTTTGTATATTTAATATCACTAGCAGCTGTTTTGCACTTAAAGATGAATGTGTTCCTTAAGAGATTTGTCTTGTAAAAAGATCCCATGGAGATAAACAGTCTTGATATTCGTGTTTTAATTAAAATATTTAAGTTCTGCAAGTGTGGTGGTTCTTTACTGTGGGGCGGGGTGGAGCTGGGGTTAGACTGCCACTGTGCGGCACAGGTGAGCACAGCGCAGGTGTGAACGCCTCCTCTCGCAGCGCTGAGCACAGCGCAGGTGTGAACGCCTCCTCTCGCAGCGCTGAGCACAGCGCAGGTGTGGACGCCTCCTCTCGCAGCGCTGAGCACAGCGCAGGTGTGAACGCCTCTGCTCGCAGCGCTGAGCACAGCGCAGGTGTGAACGCCTCCTCTCGCAGCGCTGAGCACAGCGCAGGTGTGAACGCCTCCTCTCGCAGCGCTGAGCACAGCGCAGGTGTGAACGCCTCTGCTCGCAGCACTGAGCACAGCGCAGGTGTGAACGCCTCCTCTCGCAGCGCTGAACACAGCGCAGGTGTGAACGCCTCCTCTCGCAGCGCTGAGCACAGCGCAGATGTGAACGCCTCTGCTCGCAGCGCTGAGCACAGCGCAGGTGTGAACGCCTCTGCTCGCAGCGCTGAGCACAGTGCAGGTGTGAACGCCTCCTCTGTTAATTTGGTATTCCATTTCTGAAACGTGTTGAACACTGCATTTTTAAAAACCTTAGTTCATAATAAATGCTCAGAGTTTTGATCTTATATGGTAGAACCATAAGAAATACTGGGAAGTATCTGCAAATCAACCTTTCTTTCCAGAAATTCACAGTACATTTACAGAGCCTACTCAAAGTGGAAGGTAGGAAAGAATGTTTCCACACCAGCATTATCCAAGAATGATAGAATGAAGCACAACGATGAACAGCTAGCTCACGTACTGTACAGGGCCATGAAAAAGTATTTGCCCTCTTCCTGATTTCCTATTATTGCATATTTGTCAAACTGATTGGTTTCGGATCTTTAGAAAAGCCATTTCTATGGCTCTGGGACACTGAATCACAGGGACAGCCATTATCTCCAAATGGAGAACTGAATAGGTCAGAATAGTGTTCACTGTGTGAACTAAACTGTGTTCTTGGCTAGAAATAGCTGTACAGAAAGTATTGTACCTTACTGAACCTGTGTTTAGCAGTTGTCTATGACCATGAAATGCACTTTTTTGTACGTCGCTTAGGATAAAAGCCAATGGTAAAAGCCTGCCAAATGAATGTAATGTAATGAGAACACTTGGAACAGTGGTGATCCTCCCAGGAGTAGACAGCCAACTCATCCAAAATGACACAAAAGTTCATTCAGTGAACTGCAGGCCTCTCTGGCCTCAGTGTCCATGACTCCACAATAAGAAATGTTCACGGGTATAGATTAATTAAAGATATAATAGGTATAATAATTCATGGGAGACTATCAAGATGGAAATCACTGCTAACCAAATGACACATCAATGATCGTCTCACGGAAGATTCACCACTACACCACCAACACGCGTTCTCCATGTGGAGATAATGGCTCACTGTGGATTGGTGGAGTCCCAGAGCCTTAGAAATGGCTTAGTAACCCTTTCCAGACTCATAAATTTCAGTAACGTTTTTCTCATCTCGTCTGAAACGTCCTTGGACCGTAGGATAGTGTGTTTGAAGAAACCTTGTGGTGACCGTTTCACTCTGATGGTTCAATAGGAGTGAGGTTTAGATTCAACAGGCCTGGCTGTGTTAAAACAGTGGAATGTATTTCTCAATTAAATTTGGTTAATTGGCAGACTGAGTAACTAAGGGAGCAATTACTTTTTCATATGGATAACTTTTTTCATTAAATAAATGAAATTAAAAAACTTACATGTGTTTTGTGTTTACTCAGGTTTCCTTTGTCTAGTATTACATTGTCTGAAGCTCTAAAACTTCAGTGTGACAAGTATGCAGTAGTACAGGAAATCAGGAAGGGGCAAATACTTTTTCACGCCTCTGTACACTGACCAACTCAGACACGCGCACACACATCAGTCCAATTGCTTTTCACGCAACTTGTATGAGAAAACCCAATTTATTTTTTTTAAATGTTTTTACTCATTTTACATTTATTACTTACATGGGGAAAAACCCAAGAAAACAAATATTAACCTAAACAAAATAAGAGCAATATTAAAACTACTTTTTCTATAAACATCACAACCCCTCCCAGAGGTCCCCTGTGCTTGGAAGGGGGGCGGGGTCATGATTGCCTCCAAACTCTTTGATGTGGGCTTTGCAGTCACCCACTAAACTCCGCCCTGGTTACCTGGCGACGGGCTGACATCAGATGGGCGGAGCTACAGTGCACAAGGAGGGTCATATGACCCGGAACTAAAGAGTGATGCCCTGCAGGGAGAAATGAGGGAACTGCACACCGCTGAGACTGAGCATGTGCAGCAGAAAGGAACACTTAGGGGCAGGGTGTGTGTGAGTGTGAGTGTGAGTGTGAGTGTGAGTGTGAGTGTGAGTGAGGTGGGTGGTGTGTGTGTGTGTGTGTGTGTGTGTGTGTGTGTGTGTGGTGTGTGTGTGTGTGTGTGGTGAGTGTGGTGTGTGTGTGTGTGTGTGGGGTGGTGTGGTGAGTGAGTGGTGAGTGTGTGTGTGTGTGTGCGCGCGTAGTGAGTGAGTGTGTGTGTGGTGTGGTGTGTGTGTGTGTGTGCGGCGCGCGCGTGAGTGAGTGAGTGTGTGTGTGTGTGAGTGAGTAAGTGAGTGTGTGTGTGAGTGAGTGGTGGTGTGAGTGAGTGTGAGTGAGTGAGTGGGGGTGAGTGAGTGAGTGAGTGTGTGAGTGTGTGTGGTGTGGGGTGAGTGTGTGGTGAGTGAGTGAGTGAGTGAGTGTGTGTGTAGAGTGTGTGTGTGTGGTGGTGATGTGAGTGTGTGTGTGTGTGTGTGTGTGTGTGTGTGTGTGTGTGTGTGTGTGTGTGTGTGTGTGTGTGTGTGTGTGTGTGTGTGTGTGTAATTCCTCAGTGTCGCCGGTCTCTAGGTGGGGGGGGGTTGCTGTGGCTTCGTGAACGCCTGCCCCCCCGAGATTTTGAATCTGCCCTTCTGCCACTGTAACCATCTCGCCTCTTACCCCTCTCCCTCTCCTCCTCTCTCTCTCCTCTCCCCCTCCCCCTTTCCCTCTCTTTCTCCTCTCTCCCCCTCCCCCTCTCTCTTTCCCCTTCTTTCTCCCTCTCTTTCTCCTCTCTCCCCCTCTCTCTTTCCCCCTCTTTCTCCCTCTCTTTCTCCTCTCTCCCCCTCTCTCTTTCCCCCTCTTTCTCCCTCTCTTTCTCCTCTCTCCCCCTCTCCCCTCTCTCTTTTCCCCTTCTTTCTCCCTCTCTTTTTCCTCTTTCCCCTCCCCCCTCTCTCTTTCCCCCTCTTTCTCCTCTCTCCCCCTCGCTCTTTCCCCTGCTTTCTCCCCTTGCCCCGTCACTTTCCCTCTTTCCTTCTCCTTCTCCTCTCTCCCCCTTCCCTTATCTCTTTCCTCCTCTTTTGACTCTCTCCCCCTCCCCCTCTCTCTTTCCTTCTCCTTTTCCCCTCTCCCCATCTCTTTCCCTCTTTCCTTGTCTTTCTCCTCTCTCTCCCTGTCCTCTTTTCCCCTTACTTTCTCAGTCTCATTCTCTTTATCCCTAACCTTCTCATTCTCCCTTACCTTCTCGCTCTCTTTCTCCCTCTCTCCTGTGACAGGCTGAGAGGCCCCTCCCCCTTCAGCAACGCCCCCTGCTTCTTTGCTCCGCCCCGCCCTGCGTTCCTCCCGCTTCCTGTCCTCCTCCTGCTGCAGCTCCTTCCTCCTCTTCTCTCTCTCCTTCATCCTCTCCGCACGCTCCGCCTTTCTCTGCAGCGCCTGGGGGGGGGGGGGAGGTGAGGGATGAGGTCACTTCAGAGCCGGCCAATCAGACAGCACTCTGGGATGTAGCTATTTAAACCTTCATTTCACAAAGACATTCTGCAGGGCAGATGACAGCGCAGCTGAATGGATCTGAATGGGCGAGCAGTGCTGTTCTCTGCCTGCCCAGCAGAGGGCGCTGTGGGACTGACCTGCTGCTCGGTGAGGGGGAGCCAGTATATGCAGGGGGGGGCCTTGGTCTTACAGAACAGGTCATCCAGCAACTTCCCCGGGGGGTTTTCTACAGAGAGCGAGAAAAAACATTTAAAAACTGCGACACACACACACGCACGTAAAAGCAGTCACACACACGCACATACAAGCACAGTCACACACACACACACACATACGCACACACATACGCACACGCACGCACACGCACGCACACGCACGCACGCACACGCACGCACACGCACGCACACGCACGCACACGCACGCACACGCACACACACACACACACCCGTCCTGGGCTGGTCTCTCCTCTCGGGGGGGTGTGCCGGGGAGCGCTGGTCTTCCCCTGGTCTGCTGAAATCTGCCACCTTGTCCCGGTCCCACTCTCGCTCGCCCCTCGCTCGCTCTCTGCGCTCCCGCTCTCTCTGACGCTGCGCCTGCTGGTCCCACTCCCCCACCCCGCCCCCCTCCCTCTGCACCGCCCCCACACCATCCAACTGCGCCCTGTGGTGGTCCAGCTGGGAGAGAGAGGGGGGGGAGAGGAGAGACAGAGGGAGAGAGCGAGGGACGGAGAGAAAGAAAGGCAGAGGTCAAGACTGGGAGACTAGACTGCAGAAGATCATTCATAGCCTGGGGTTAGGGTTGTCTGGTTTCCGGACAATAACTACCATCCTGTATTTATTAATAAGCATGTGTACAGGTGTGTATTTATTAATAAGCATGTGTGCAGGTGTGTATTTATTAATAAGCATGTGTGCAGGTGTGTATTTATGAATAAGCATGTGTACAGGTGTGTATTTATTAATAAGCATGTGTACAGGTGTGTATTTAAGCAATAATGACAACCTGACTACCACTTCCGTGGTTTCAAACAAAAAATTTAAGAAGTCAATATTTCACCAGATGTTTCATAATCTAAAATCATAATGGACAGGTTATATATGCAGTGTTGCAAGAGATCCAGCAGGGGTCAGTGTTTCCTTCATGGAGAACAGCGGGTTACTCACCTCATCCTGCTGACAGAAGTCCACCCTGAGGAATCTGGGGTTAGTCTGGGGCCACTTCAGCCCCTGCAGCGCAGTCCGAGCAGCGACGGCCTCCTCCACACTGGGGTACTGAGAGAGAGAGACATTAACACTGCACTGAGAGAGAGAGAGACATTACCACTGCACTGAGAGAGAGAGAGAGAGACATTACCACTGTACTGAGAGAGAGACATTAACACTGTACTAAGAGAGAGTGAGGGACATTAACACTGCACTGAGAGAGAGAGAGAGAGAGAGAGAGAGACATTAACACTGTACTGAGAGAGAGAGACATTAACACTGTACTAAGAGAGTGAGGGACATTAACACTGCACTGAGAGAGAGAGAGAGACATTACCACTGTACTGAGAGAGAGAGAGAGAGAGAGAGAGAGAGAGAGAGACATTACCACTGTACTGAGAGAGAGAGACATTACCACTGTACTGAGAGAGAGAGAGAGACATTAACACTGTACTGAGAGAGAGAGAGAGACATTAACACTGTACTAAGAGAGTGAGGGACATTAACACTGTACTGAGAGAGTGAGGGACATTAACACTGTACTGAGAGAGAGAGACATTAACACTGTACTGAGAGAGAGAGAGAGAGAGACATTAACACTGTACTGAGAGAGAGACATTAACACTGTACTGAGAGAGAGAGACATTAACACTGTACTGAGAGAGAGAGAGAGAGAGAGAGAGAGAGAGAGAGAGAGAGAGAGAGAGAGAGAGAGAGAGAGAGAGATTAACACTGTACTAAGAGAGAGTGAGGGACATTAACACTGTACTGAGAGTGAGAGACATTAACACTGCACTGAGAGAGAGAGACATTAACACTGTACTATCCAATTCTGTTTGACACCCAGTAAGAGAAGTGATAGTTGTGTATCTGAATGTTTTGTCCGCAGCACACAGACTCACAGTGACGTAACAGTGGGACTTGATTTTGTCGATCCAGAATCCCTCCTCCACTACGGCTCCGGTCTCGTTCAGCAGCTCCTTCAGCTGGCCCAGAGTGAAGGGACGCACCTTCAGGGTCAGAGGTCACACACAGTGAGTGAGTGTGTGTGTGTGTGTGTGAGAGAGTGTGCGTGCGTGTGTGTGAGAGTGTGTGTGTGAGCGCGCGTGAGTGTGAGTGAGTGCGTGAGTGCGTGTGCGTGTGCGTGAGTGCAGAGCAGTACAGGTGAGTGCAGAGCAGTACAGGTGAGTGCAGAGCAGTACAGGTGAGTGCAGAGCAGTACAGGTGAGTGTAGAGCAGTACAGGTGTAGGGCTCACCAGGTTGCAGATGTGGATGATGTTGGTGCCTTTACTGTGGGGGGGTGGCGGTTTCTGGGCGGAGCAGACAGGGTCCTCAGCGGTGAGGGACACACCCGATTTCTGCTGACTGGAGTGGCGCACCCGGGTACCACTAGGGGGAGCTGGGGGGGCATTGAGGACGAACAGAGTCAAAATCCCAAAATCCACTCACTCACATCACTCTACAGCAAACTGCTGAGAAAGCCTTTCTCTAACACAAACACATGCTCATACATGCATACACAGGGCCCCCTCCAGGACTGGAGTTGAACCTGCATACACAGCGCCGCCTCCAGGACTGGAGTTGAACCTGCATACACAGCGCCCCCTCCAGGACTGGAGTTGAACCTGCATAAACAGCGCCCCCTCCAGGACTGGAGTTGAACCTGCATACACAGCACCCCCTCCAGGACTGGAGTTGAACCTGCATACACAGCGCCCCCTGCAGGCCGGGTTTTGAGAGGCAGTAGAGGGAGGCTGTCTCCCCAGAGCGCAGGTGCGGTGAAACTCAGTCACCTTTCTTTGAGGGTGCCTCAGGGGTGGGCGGCGCCTGCGTTTCCATGGCAACAAGCGAGCAGTCCTTCCTCTCCTCCTTCAGTGGCCTCTGCCTGTCCCCTCCTCCTCCTGCTTCATCCTCCTCATCTTCCTCTTCCAGTCCCTCCTTCTGTCCATTCTCCTGCTTCCCTGCAGAAGCCATCTGAGACAGAGACAGAGAGGAGCTGGTTTAGTCTCAGAGGCAGAGCTCTGCTGTATGTTTAGTCTCAGGGGCAGAGCTCTGCTGGATGTTTAGTCTCAGAGGCAGAGCTCTGCTGTATGTTCAGTCTCAGAGGCAGAGCTCTGCTGTATGTTTAGTATCAGAGGCAGAGCTCTGCTGTATGTTCAGTCTCAGAGGCAGAGCTCTGCTGTATGTTTAGTCTCAGAGGCAGAGCTCTGCTGTATGTTCAGTCTCAGAGGCAGAGCTCTGCTGTATGTTCAGTCTCAGAGGCAGAGCTCTGCTGGATGTTTAGTCTCAGAGGCAGAGCTCTGCTGTATGTTTAGTATCAGAGGCAGAGCTCTGCTGTATGTTTAGTATCAGAGGCAGAGCTCTGCTGTATGTTTAGTATCAGGCAGAGCTCTGCTGTATGTTTAGTCTCAGAGGCAGAGCTCTGCTGTATGTTTAGTCTCAGAGGCAGAGCTCTGCTGTATGTTTAGTCTCAGAGGCAGAGCTCTGCTGTATGTTAAGAGCAGAGCTCTGCTGTATGTTTAGTATCAGGCAGAGCTCTGCTGTATGTTTAGTCTCAGAGGCAGAGCTCTGCTGTATGTTTAGTCTCAGAGGCAGAGCTCTGCTGTATGTTTAGTATCAGAGGCAGAGCTCTCTCTCTTGGTTTCAGGTGTGCCTCACCTGTGTGACAGCGCGCTGGACGTGAAGCCCTCCAGCTGTGCCCTGCTCCTCCTCCTCTTCGTCCTCAGAGAGACGCCCCTCCTCTGGATGCAGCTCCACCACCGCCTCCTGCTGGCTGCTGGAGTCCACCGCAGGCGGAACGTCTGGGATCAGAGACTACAACAACAGAGCCGTACGTCAGCCTAACACTGCGCGTTAGCACGCGTGTGCTCATGAGGGCTAGTTTACATGTACATTAGCGTAGCCTTTCAGTGCTGTGTGTGTTTATGAGGGCTATATTGTGCGTTTACGCTAGCATAGCCTTTCAGTGCTGTGTGTGTTTATGACGGCTATAGTGTACATTATGTTAGCGTAGCATTCAGTGCTGTGTGTGTTCATGAGGGCTATAGCGTACATGTATGCTAGCGTAGCGATTCAACACAGTGTTAGCGCTGTACCTTCAGGGAGCTGAAGCCACCAGATGGCTGCTGTTGCTTGGCAGCAGGTGTGGTGCTGGAGTCCCACCTTCTCTTCCGGCTGGCGGGAACTGGAGACACCGCCTCCTCCAAAGTCCCTGCAGGAGGCGCTGGAGGGCCCAACGTCCCCACAGCAACCGGCCCACACTCTGAGGCTGGCTTTGTGACTGCTGGGGGGGGGGGGTTACACACATACAGATCAGCAGGGTGGGGTTACACACATTACACAGATCAGCAGGGTGGGGTGGGGGGGGTTACACACATTACACAGATCAGCAGGGTGGGGTGGGGGGGTTACACACATTACACAGATCAGCAGGGTGGGGGGGTTACACACATTACACAGATCAGCAGGGTGGGGGTGGGGGATTTATCAGATGTGTTTATAAATCAGCTACACACACAGAAGGAGCAAGGGAAGGGAGGGAGAGAACAGAAAGGAGAGGGGGAGAGAGAGAGAGAGAAAGAAAGAGAGAGAGGAGGAAAGAGAGAGAGAGAAAGAGAGAGGGAGAGAGAGAAAGAGGGAGAGGGAGAGAGAGAGAGTGAGAGAGGGCTGTGGACTTACTGGGCAGGGAGATCTGGGGAGCACTGCAGGTCGTGGCTGTGGGGCTCTGGAAGACAGGAAATAAAGTGGAGGGGTGAGAGAGAGAGAGACACACCGGCCAAACAGAGAGAGAGAGAGAGAGAGAGAGAGAGAGAGAGAGAGAGAGAGGGACACCGGCCGAACAGACAGACGCTTGTTCTCAGTCGTGCTCAACGTGTGTTAGTCACAGTGGGTACAAGGTGGCAGCAGAGCTCTGTGGAATCAGAGCGGTCAGTAGCTCTGTGGAATCAGAGCGGTCAGTAGCTCTGTGGAATCAGAGCGGTCAGTAGCTCTGTGGAATCAGAGCGGTCAGTAGCTCTGTGGCATTAGAGTGGTCAGTAGCTCTGCAGAATCAGAGCGGTCAGTAGCTCTGTGGAATCAAGAGCGGTTAGTAGCTCTGTGGCATCAGAGCAGTCAGTAGTTCTGTGGCATTAGAGCGGTCAGTAGATCTGTGGAATCAGAGTGGTCAGTAGCTCTGTGGAATCAGAGCAGTCAGTAGCTCTGTGGCATTAGAGCGGTCAGTAGATCTGTGGAATCAGAGTGGTCAGTAGCTCTGTGGAATCAGAGCGGTCAGTAGCTCTGTGGCATTAGAGCGGTCAGTAGCTCTGTGGAATTAGTGCGGTCAGTAGCTCTGTGGCCTCAAGAGTGGTCAGTAGCTCGGGTCAGTAGGTTATTCCAGTGAGAAACAAAAATGTGTCAGAACAATGGTCTGCTCTTATTACACACCATGCACCCCGGCCCTGCCCCAGAAGCCCCATGCATCCCTGCTCCACCCTGTGCAAAGCCTTACCTCCGCAGAGTTTCCCATGCTGCCCTCTACTGGGCCCCGTCTCTCACTGCAGGCCTCTGCCTCTACCACAGAGCCCGACCCAGCCTGCGTCACCTCCCTGAGACAGAGAGGGATAAACAGATAGGAAGAAAGGAAGAGAGAGGGAGTTTAACAGATGTGTATACATACACACACACACACAGGGAAGACAGAGAGTGTGTTGGCTGTACAGACTGTATCCATATGACCTGTACTGCCTCCTGTTAAATCTGAAGTGTGGTTATGAATACAGCTGCAGTACTGCATATGAGACACTAGGTGGCAGCAGGGGATCACGTAGTTCTGCTCTGCTCTGGTAAACTCCACAGCCTAAACAATCACACCTGGTTTTCTATACAGTACTGACTGAATGATTAGTGTCCTAGATTAGGACAGTACTGAACCTTAACAGGGCTAGGATTGGTTAGTACTAAAGTTAAGCAGGCCTAGGACTGGTTAGTACTAAAGTTAAGCAGGGCTAGGATTGGTTAGTACTAAAGTTAAGCAGGCCTAGGACTGGTTAGTACTAAAGTTAAGCAGGGCTAGGATTGGTTAGTACTAAAGTTAAGCAGGGCTAGGATTGGTTAGTACTGAAGTTAAGCAGGGCTAGGATTGGTTAGTACTAAAGCTAAGCAGGGCTAGGATTGGTTAGTACTGAAGCTAAGCAGGGCTAGGATTGGTTAGTACTGAAGCTAAGCAGGGCTAGGATTGGTTAGTACTGAAGTCAAGCTAACTCTTACATGGTGCTTTTCTTCTTCAGATTAAAACATCCTGGATTTCAGTCACCAGTGCTTCACAAGCAGCCCAGAACACAGCATGTTTAACCACCTGTCCCGTCTCCATAGAAACAACACCCGGGGGGTAGAGGGGGTGGGCAGTGTTATACTCCTGCTGCGGTAACCTCCCGCGCCCAGGAATGCGGGTAAAACTCGGCTTCAGGGTTCCAGGCGGACGCCTCATGGTCACAGTCACGGCGTGCATGCGTGGAAAGTTCAGCACACTTCACACTCGCGAGATCATTCAGCAATATTTACTCTGCTGTGAAGCCAACGTGCAGGTCGGGCCTTACATCCAGGTGCTGTGATATTCACAGCCGCTCCCCTTTAAGCCCCGACATTCTTACACAGTACAGGGAGTCATGGGCGGGGAGCGGGGGGGAAGCAGATCATTTAAAAACTGCTTTTGGGTTTAAAGAGTTTCACACACATTCCACAACTGGGAGAGGAGCCAGACGGCAGCAGCCATTTCCACCAGCGCGTGTAAAGGAATGTGCCTGCAGTCGAGTCCTTACCGACAACGGGGCTTCCCAAAATGACAGGGAGAACAGAAGCTAAAACGAGTCAGGACAAGAGGGCGTCCAGCACAACCCAACTACATGGTTCTGTATGAATTAACAGCATCGCGCGCCTCGCAAAGAACCGACATACTCAGGACAAACCGAGCATTTTAATTACTTTGCGAGGAAGACAGCGCCGCGCCAGGTGACGGCGACGATGCCTCTCTCCCTTCTCCCAAAAAGAAAGTCACATAGATCGATCGGTTTTCAAGAACGCGTTTATCCATAGAGAAAGGCCGGTAACCTACACACGCCCTTTAGAAGGGCAGGGAGGGGAGGGCAGGTATTGGCAAAAAAAAAAAAACCGACACACAGACGGTTTAAAACGCTTCGGCTCCATCGCCCACGTCTCGCTATCGTACCTGCTTGTGTAGTTTTCAGACAGCATACTGCACGGCGCGGACCCCGCAACGGACCGCTCTATAGGAATCTGACCAGCCCCGACAGCAGTGAAACGCATTCAGGTAGAAAGCCTTCGGTACGGACTGCGGATACTCCGCTGCGACGTTCTTACAGCGGCTGGGCACGCACGGCGGCCATGTTTATTTGAGGGAGAGGAAGTAAGGATGAGGACCCCGTCTCCTCCCCACTGGCTGCAGAGCTGCCGCACATAATGCCTGACTAAAAACGAGTCCAGATAATCATGAACGCTGCATGCAACGACATTTAGTATCCTACTTTAACAAAGCCGTGCTTTAAATACATTCGAATGAATATCTGTATTAATAGTCACCAGAACTGCATATTGTACTAATTTACCTTCTTAAAGGCCCACTTAGTAATTTCGGTTGCAAATAAACTAAAATAGAGTGTTACAAATGTAGTCCTAAAACCGGGAAGTAGCCAAAGCTCGCATTTTTGGGTTCCCTCGTCAGATTTCCAATGCTTTTTTCCCCCATAGGGATTTCGTTTTCTGCCGAAAATAAGGTATGTGGTAAATGTAAGCGAGAAGAGAGTTTCACGTTTTGTTCTACGCGATAAGTTATTACACCAACTAATATCTCAACCGTGAAATTCGAAGCCGTTATCGGTTTTTAAAAAAGTACGTTAATAACAAGTTGCTATACTGAAACTACAACAACGATCGGATTTCAGGCAACCGCTATTCCAGTTTCCAAGCTAACCGGCCTGCACGCCACAGCCGTTGTAGTTTCATCATAGCAACTTACTTTTTTAAAGCAAGCTTCGATATTAATGGGGGGGGAGCATTGCAAATCTGATGGCGGGGTTGGCCTACGAAAAGACGTCATCACTGTAAAACTCTATTACAGCCTTTTTTTATACATAGTCCCTTACTCCATCTGTACACTTCTCTGCTGTGTGTGTGTGTGTGTGTGTGTGTAGCCCCAGGTTTGGGAGGCTTACATGGGTTGGTGTCTCTTCATCTCATCTTCATCTACATCTTCAGGGCACGGCTTCTGTCAGACGGAGGGACAGATAGACAGACAGAGGCAGGGAGGAGTAAATGAGTAGGAGGAAAAGTAGAATAAGCACAAACATGTTTAGAGAGGAAGATGCTACACTGGGTGACTGTAAACTCTGACTGCTTCAATATGAACAAAACTGACAAAAGAGCTTTAGAGAGAGGGAGGGAGAGAGACAGAGGAAGAGAGAGAGAGAGGGAGGAGAGAGAGAGAGATGGAAGCAGAGCAGGAAGCTGGAGGGTGGTGCAGAGGGAGGGCAGGCAGGATGTTCTGACCTTCCTGTGGCTCACTTCTCCGTCCTCTTCCTCCTGCTCTCCTCTCCTCTTGCGAGGAGGACCATGGGGTCCCCTGCTGCCCAGGGACCCCAAATCACCCTGAGAGAGAGGGAGAGACAGGGCGTGTTGATGGAGAGCAGGCTGGTGTCTGACTGGACGAGGAGGAGGAGGGGGGGGGGGCATGTCACTCACCCTCCAGCTGGCGGGACCAGAGTGAGGTTCATCACGTGAGGAAGAGGAGGCTGAGGGTCGGGATGAAGAGTCTGAGTCAGAGGATGAGGAGTCGCTGGAGGAGCAAGGCTTCGCCCTTGCAGTGTCTCCCTCCTCGGGGGGGGGAGAGGGTGGCAGCACAGGTGCCACGCCCCCAGGCCCCGCCCATTCTCCGCCCACTCCCATCTCCATGGCTACACAAGCGGTCCCGCCCCCGGGTGGAAGCACCCCAGGATCTGGTCTTGGGGGTGCAGAGAGGAGGCGTGACTCTTCGGGGGGCAAGGGCAGACAGCAGGGGGAGGTGGCTGGGGCAAAAGGGGGCGTGTCTCGCAGGGTGTGGGCGTGTCCAGGGGAATCACCACTCCCTCTCTCCTCCTCCAGCTCTTTGGGGCTCTGGGGAGAGCCTCCAGCTTTAGGGCTGCTCGTCTCCTGCTCTCCGGTTTCCATGGTGACAGCAGGCCCAGAATGGGGAGGAGCCCCTGCATCCCCGGTGGGTGGGGCTGTCACCTTGGTGATGGGTGCATCAGTTTTTGGGCTTCCCAAGATGCCCCCGGGCTGCTCCTGAGTGGTTGGGCCACCCCCCTGCCCCCCCGCCACACCCTGCGGCCGCTCCAGGCCGGGGGGGCTCTGTTTGGGGGTGTCAGGCAGGGGGAAGGATGGGGGCGGCGTGGGCTGCTGTAGCTGTGGGGGGACGTGCCAGGGGGGGCGCTGCTTGCACCTCAAAGTCTCCCAGGTGGGCTGGCTCCGCCCGGGCCCCATGCCCACACCCCACTCTTCATCGCTGTCCTCGTCATCATCACTGTCATCCTGCGCTGACGAGATAAGCTGTGGGCCGGAGTGGGGGGGGGCGGGCAGGGCCAGGGGGGGCCCAGTGAGGACTCGCACTGACAGGGACGCCACGCCATGGACAGGGGCCTCCGGGGCCACAAGGGCCTCCAGGGACCCAGGATCCGGGGCTCGGGGGGCGGGGGCGGGGCTACCATCAGAGGATTGTGGGGGTAGGACACACGCCTCAGCTGACATCACTTCCTCTGCACGCTGGGAGGGGACAGAGGGGGCGGGGTTAGGGACGGGGGTGGGGCGGTCAGGTTTAACATTCTCAAACTGCTGCAGCCAGAAACACCGGCTTAGGTTTTAAAATCAAGCAGAACAGCCACAAGTTTAATGTTATCTCTGTTCTCTTGCAAGTCACTGTTCTTCAGTGATAAAAGTAGCGAGTTATCAAATTCCTGTTCGTGTACAGAGACCTTGGGATGCACCATTCCTGAACTGCACTTAACAAAGATCCTTATTTCACACTTCATGCAAAAATATCAGACGGGTAAATATCACTCCCACACACGTGGGGATGAGCTGGCTGCTTACCTCAGCGGTACAGGAAGTGATGTCACTGCTCTTTGTGTGATCATCATCGTCTGGATCTGCAGGACTATCTGTCTCAGAGTAGAGAGAGAGTGAGAGAGAGAGAAAGGGAAAGATGGGGGGAGTTCAGACAGTGCTGAACAGAGTCCCTAAACCTAAAATACATGGTACAAGATGGTGCATTCTGGGTAAATAAGGCTATCTCACCATCAGCTTCAGCCACCTCCCGTGCCTCTCTCTCCAGGCGCTGCCTCAGGAGCTCCTGCTGCTTCGCCAGGTACTGCTTAATGAAGCTGTTCTGACTCATCTCCTCTCCGATCTGAAACACACACACACACACATGTATACACCCACACACGTACACACAAACATATATACACACACACACACACACTTTTAGGAATGTGTTCCTACACTAGAACAAAGACATACTAAGAAGAAAATGGATTCTGTGTGGCTGTGTCATGGGGGAGGGCAATACTGACAGGAGGAGGGCAGTACTGACAGGAGGTGGGCAGTACTGACAGGGGGAGGGCAGTACTGACAGGAGGTGGGCAGTACTGACAGGGGGAGGGCAGTACTGACAGGAGGAGGACAGTACTGTCAGGAGGAAGGCCACAGACAGACATATTCTTAATATCTCATGATTTCTTCCTGAGTCTCACCTGAGAGTTTGGCTGGAGTCCCATGTGAGGACTGGAGGTCCTCTGTAGATTCTCCAACATCAGAGCCTGAAACACACACATACACACACACACCGCGCGCACACACACACGCACGCACACACGTACACACACACGCGCACACACACGCACACGCACACACACACACACATACATACATGCACGCACACACACACATGCACGCACACAAATGCACACACATACATACACGCGCATACACACGCACGCACACAAACATACACGCGCATACACACGCACACACACATACACGTGCATACACACGCACGCACACACACACATGCACATACACGCACGCACGCACATGCACACACGATGGAGTTATAGGTCAAGTTTTCTTAGGTGGACATACGAATGAATGGATAACTGTTCACAAAACAAATTGTTAAATCTATCTGCACAGTGATATTACACAGTAAGTAACATAATCCGCACAGTGATATTGTACAGCAATTTTAAAAAGTCAGAGAATATTTATGGTTGGTACTTTCAATCAGAACTGAAGCCAGAATACTTAAGTACAGCATAACCGACTGCCGAAATTTAGTGTATGCCTTTACGAGTCAACGGCTTATTCGTTAAACCAAGACTGGCGTGCTAACTAACATATGCTGTTTCACAAAGCGACCCTAAGAATAGACGTTAATAGCGCAATATTCATTCAGTAACATCACTGATACATACATATATAATTTAACCGTCTAACTACGGTAGATCGATACGTCACAGACTTGAGCCGAGCCCAGCCTGAACCGCAGCCTGGCACGCGCGTCCTCGCTCTTGAGCTCACGATCCGCCAAAACACCGCGCGCGGGCGCGCCCCCGACGTTTACTTCAAAAACTAGCGAGTGATATAAACACACAGCTCTACTGGTGCTGTTCCTCTCACCCGACACACATAAACTTACAACCAGTGCAAAGAAACATGTACTACTGAACTGCAAACAATCTTGCAGGACACACCGACAGAACAATCCGCTACCACATCCCAGCGCTGGCAACGACACCGAGTGTCACCGCTCCGAACCATGCACATTTACAGTCAATGCCCCGAACCACCATCACTCGGCCTGTCTGGTCTAACGGCCTCCAACTTAACCGGAAAGAGCATCCCAGTTCAAGCACCAAACTCACCCCCTTGAGTCGCTTGATTAGTGCATTTTTCTGGCCGCTCTTAGGGAGACCTCTCTGCTCCAAAGCAGATTTCAAATCTGCCACCCGGAGCGAGTGAAGCGGTTTCCCGTCCAGCGTAACATCTTCCAGCTCCGCCATGTTTGCTTTCCTCTCTCGCTTCAGCTTCAGACTTCGGTCAGGGGGCAGGAACGCCTCCTCTCTGACGTCACAACTCGTTGTGCCCGGAAGAGGCTTGGCGGTCCGCTCGCCTCCATCACTGTAATGAAGGCAGTATGTCAAACAAAATTATTAGCAACAATTTAAATAATACTTTGTACCCTGCGTTGTTTTACAGAAATTCGATCACACGATTATACTCAAAAAAGTATTTACGAGCTACGAACGACGTTTTAACATTCACTATAACTCCCAAAGCAAAATAAATCTATTTCAA
Source organism: Anguilla rostrata (assembly GCF_018555375.3). Lineage (NCBI taxonomy): Eukaryota > Metazoa > Chordata > Actinopteri > Anguilliformes > Anguillidae > Anguilla > Anguilla rostrata. Next base: position 922,347 of record NC_057939.1, read on the forward strand.
AATTCTAAATGGTGCACATCCGTCCTGTGAATTGTTACCAAATTATTACGGCGATTTGAAATGGATACTATTGACTGTGTGTTCTGTGGCGATACAGAAACTAATGACCATTTTTTCATTGTATGAATTCATGACTGGCTTTACCGGAAGGTTTTTCAGCTCGGAAACTCTTCCCAAAATGGCATCATCTGTGCTCTTGTCATTGACAATAGTAATGACGACTACCTAGTGGATAACATACTAATCCTTGGAAAATTTTATATACACAGATCAAGGTACATGAAAGTGAAACCTTTGTTTGGTGTGCTCATAAATAATTTATCGCGTTTATGAAGAGTCTTAAATTCATGAAAAAGAATGTGAGGAAACGTTTTCATATAAGAATATGGTTTGTATGAAAAACCCTTTCATTTTTTTTATTATTTATTTTTCCTTCAGCATTTGTGTTTGCACCTGTTCCATTCATTTATTAAAGCCATTTTATTTGTATATATTTTGTAAATGCTTAAATTGCCAAATACATTATTTTTTTAGAAACAGCCTCCATCACTGGTTTATTACTATAACTCACACAGTGCAGAATTCAGGCACTGTAATGTATGCAGTGTGGAAGTTAATCTGTATAGTGTGTAGCCCTTGTACACAGTGCAGTGGGGTAAAGTGTAGCATTTGAATGTAAGGACACCCTTTTAAAATGCTTCCCAGAACCGTCTGGATGGGGTGAGATGGGGGTTTTTCTCTTTCCCCATCGTCCAAAAATGGGGGAGTTGACAAAATTTTCTAATACAAGAGCTAATAATAAACTAACAAAACCCCACTGTCATAATAACTTTCTTTAAAAACATTTTAAATACTTGAATCATATTCCTGGCCTATGTGCTGAAATGCCCTATTTTTAAAATCATACTTTATGAAGATTACCACTCACTTCCATTATTATTATTTTTTTTTTTATCATTTGCTTTGCTATTATTATGAATACTAAAAGACAAACCTTTACTAACATAAAATGTAAAACACAGGGGGAAAAAACAGGCTCACTAGTTTTAGATTAAAAAAGCAAAGTGTATTGTTTAACAAACAAATCCATCAAAACACATTAGAAAAGACTTCAACAGACATGGAGACTCATCCAACACTAAGGCTTAGAGCTCTCCAATCAAACAGTCACACAGTACCAAACCCACATTAAATACAGCGTAAAAAAACCAAACAGGAGAACAACCATCAAAAAATACATTCTGGTACAAAACAAGTTACAGCTTCAAACTGTAACATTCTTAAATTACTGTACTATTATTAAGAAATTTGCCATGTGAAAACTCCCTGGTTACATGTGCATATATAAAGAAGAACAAAGCAAATTAAAGCCATGCATTGAAGTACGATAATGACGCGAGTATTATTATTACCATTATTATTATTACCATAATTATTATGACTACTATTATTATTATTGTTATTATTATTATTATTATTATTATTATTATTAATAACGACAACAAAACAAAAATAATAATAATGATGACAGTAATAATAATAATAATATATTTTTTAATAAGGCTGCTGAGTTTTGGGGAGGGGTAATGAAGTACTGCCGTCAGGCACCCTGAAAACAGCAATCAGCTGCAATACTGCTATACAACACGGGCTGCTGTTCCACGGCCAGCCACCAGATGGCACTCTAAGGCAACACTACTTGGCACTGTGGCATTTAGACCAGCGTGGTTCAGCACTGTGGAGAGTGATAGGGGTAGGGGGACACTGCAGAACGCCCATAACACAACATGGGAAAGATATACACGGAGAAGGATGTTACTATAGAGACGACGACACAAAGAAGAGAATAAAAGTCCAGAGAAACTGTGATGAACGTAGTTAGTACAGAGAGAGGGAAGGTTTTAGGGTAGTTAGTACAGAGAGAGGGAAGGTTTTAGGGTAGTTAGTACAGAGAGGGAGGGTTTTAGGGTAGTTAGTACAGAGAGAGGGAAGGTTTTAGGGTAGTTAGTACAGAGAGAGGGAAGGTTTTATGGTAGTTAGTACAGAGAGAGGGAAGGTTTTAGGGTATTTAGTACAGAGAGGGAGGGTTTTAGGGTAGTTAGTACAGAGAGAGGGAAGGTTTTAGGGTAGTTAGTACAGAGAGAGGGAAGGTTTTATGGTAGTTAGTACAGAGAGAGGGAAGGTTTTAGGGTAGTTAGTACAGAGAGGGAGGGTTTTAGGGTAGTTAGTACAGAGAGGGAAGGTTTTATGGTAGTTAGTACAGAGAGAGGGAAGGTTTTAGGGTAGTTAGTACAGAGAGGGAGGGTTTTAGGGTAGTTAGTACAGAGAGGGAAGGTTTTAGGGTAGTTAGTACAGAGAGAGGGAGGGTTTTGGGGTAGTTAGTACAGAGAGAGGGAAGGTTTTAGGGTAGTTAGTACAGAGAGGGAGGGTTTTATGGTAGTTAGTACAGAGAGAGGCATTCCGCCCAGCCACTCCCACATCAACCACCGAACTCAAGTCATGCTGAGACCTGACAGCTGCAGGTCTGTGTGTGTGTGGGTGGGTGTGTGTGTGTGTTTGAGTGTGTGTGAGTGTGTGTGTGTGTGTGTGTGTGTGTGTGTGTGTGAGAGAGAGAGAAGGAAGGAGGAAGACGGGGACTTGGCAGACAGGTTTTAAATTAGTGGCACAACCGTGGGAAAGAAAATAAAAAGGCTCAAAGACTACCTGTATCTCATATTCTCTCCCGCTCTGTTCCTCCCTCCCTCCCTCCCTTCTCTCTCGCTCTCTCTCTCTCTCTCTCTCTAAGTCGAAACTCCATGGGCTTCCTTATTCCGAGGGGGAGGGGGCATATTTATATTATTTTTAAGGCAAATCCACAAGATATGTGACAGCAATAACACCAATTATAATAGTACACACAGCGTGTAAAGAGTGGTGTGCAGCAGCACATGACCGGGTGCTGGGAGACTCACAGCAGTCTGAGACTCTGAGACCCACAGCAGTCTGAGACTCTGAGACCCTGAGACTCACAGCAGTCTGAGACTCTGAGACCCACAGCAGTCTGAGACTCTGAGACCCTGAGACTCACAGCAGTCTGAGACTCGGAGACCCTGAGACTCACAGCAGTCTGAGACTCTGAGACTCTGAGACTCACAGCAGTCTGAGACTCTGAGACCCTGAGACTCACAGCAGTCTGAGACTCTGAGACTCACAGGAACATACAGAGGAATTCACATTAGGGAATAACACCAAAGTATGGGCCCTCCAACAACTTGCTAAGACAGCTGAAGTGTGCTAGGATCCCAGCAAAATGGCTACTGCCAACCAGTTAACACACACGTGCATACACACACACACAGACACACACACACACACACACACACACACCCATACACACACACACACATGCATACACACACACACACACACACACACACACACACAAACAATCTGACTGATTTAGACTGGTTTAAACAGTACCATCACAGTTCTCAACCTTTCAGCCACACGGTGAACAAAACAACAGAAGGCTTCAGGAGATCTCAGCCAGTCGCTGCAGCAGCCCGGAGAAGCCTGCTGCATGCTGGGAAAGCTCCGCCACACGGTCCACCATTTCCTGCGTGGCAGGGACTGATGGGTAATTCTGGGCTGCCCCCTTGGTTGCCACAACGACAGCTTTTAGAGCCTGACATAGCCGCCCTCCTGCGGTGGTGACCTGTTGAGACATTTGCATTTGCATTTGCATTTGGAAAGGCCTTGTTTAAATTTGCAAATATTTTCAGTGCTGCTGTCTTATTGGTGATCATTTTAAGCACACATGACATAATTTTATGCGTGCATTATGCAATGCTATGTGTAGGTTATATGTATGTTCATGTAATGTTATGAGTGGGCTACTCGCTTAGGCTGACCTTAGCCCTGAGGTCCGGGGAGGTCAGGAGCCGGGACAGGGTGTCCCCAATGAAGACCAGCTTATGGGCCGTCACAATCAAACTCTTTCCCCGGGAAACAAAGACTCTGGGCGGCTGGTTCCCCTGCACACTGGTGAAGAGGGCATCGATGGAGTCGGCCAGGCAGGACAGGTGAGACAGACTCTGGGACGAGTAGAAGGAGAGCAGCTCAGAGTCCTCCAGAGAGAGAGAGAGAGGGAGAGGAGGAGACGGACTGGCCTGGAGCAGAGAGAGAGAGAGACACATTCAACTAAAACTCAATTATTATTAATGAGTGTGGGTGTGGGGGTACCCGTGTGTGTGTGCGTGTGTGTGCAGGTGTATGTGTGCGTGTGTGTGTGTGCATGTGTATGTGTGCGTATTTGTGTGTGTGTGTCCGTGTGTGTGTGTATATAAGCGTGTGGATGGTGTATTACCCGCTGCTCAGCTGTAGGGGGGTCAGTTGGAGGGGAGTCGTTCTCTGTTGTAGTGGCCATGGAGGGGTCAGGTTTCCCCTGTACAGAAAATAAACAATCTCAGTGTTTCTGCTCACCCCCTGCAATCCTCACCCTGCCACCCCACCACCCACCCCCTGCATCATCCCATACCCCCCCACCCACCCCCTGCATCACCCCCCCAATCCTCCCACCCCCAGCATCAGCCCCACTACCCCGCCCGCACCACCCCACCCCCAGAATCAGCTCCACTACCCCGCCTGCACCACCCCACCCCCAGCATCAGCCCCACTACCCCGCCTGCACCACCCCACCCCCAGCGTGAATGTAAATGATGGTGCTATAAATCAGCAGCACAACAGTCTATAGCCGCGTTTCCACCGCAGGAACTATACCCCGGAACTAGGAACCTTTTGAGGAACTCAGTGCGTTTCCACCGCAGGAACTAGGGTCTAAATTTAGTTCTGGGGGCTTTGTTTTACCCCCCAAAACGTTCCTGCTCGGGGGGTAGTACTTTCCGAAAGTACAGGAACCTTTTGGGTGGAGCTTGCAGCGCTGAACATTTCTGATTGGTCGAGTACTCGTAGCATTTGTGTTGTATTTATTTTCCGCCATTACCCGCCATGTTTGAAAATATGCAGCGGCAAACCAATTTATTTTCATAATAACTTCAAATCAAACTTGTATGTTATGCGGCGCAGTAGCCTACTTTTGGTTATAACCTGTCTACGTCTTGGAATTATAACGTGTGCTCTTCTGTTCTTTTCTTGCTTTAGTATTCGTTTTATAAAATGCTAAGCATTCGTGCTGGGACAGCATATTACGTAGGCTACCAAAACATTCAAACGGATTAATTCGGTTGCTGAATATTTTCTTCCGGATTTTCTTTGTTAGCCCGTTGTAATTGACTCAAAACGTTTGATACAGTTATGTGAGGTAGCTATGCGGTAGTTCTGCATAATTAACATTGGTGATACAGTACAAGCAAACTGGAAATCACCTTCCGCACTTTTTATCCGGGTAAAATAACAGGTTAATTCTAGTAATCTTCGCTTTAGCTTTTTCAGACTGCCGTAATTTTACTCAATTTTACTGCCATTTTTCAATTCCACGAAAAGACCAGGAAGACTATGTACTCATTTATGGTGCATGGTTCGCATCTGGAGGGCACACTTCGCTGCTCGGCTAGCAGTAACTTCGAAGGAAAGCAAACGGTGGCTGTACCACTACTAATTTACATTTTCACGCAAGTCCGAGTTTTCGTTCTATTCTTGTCATTTTGCGATTAGCCTATATGGAATTGACGACGAGAAAGTAATAAAACAGCAAATTGTTTACAACGTGTGCATGTTTTCTGCTGTTAATGAATGTGTTTGAGAGGATATATGAAAATCAATAAATACAAAAGTAGTCATTGTTGGTAGCCCGTTGTAGTGGAATAAACCCCTCCGGGCTGTCCCGGTTATTAGAAAATAATGTAGGCTACTTCGGTGGTAGTATGGGGTTACAGAAGAAATCATATGACAGATGGACCGACGACAACGTCAGTGGGCTAATTTGCCTAATCTTCGCGGTACTTTAGACCCCGGTGGAAACGCAGACAACCATTGGCTGAAGGAACCTTTTAGTTCCTGGTAAAGTAGTTCCTGGGACTGAAAGTTCCGGGTAATTTTGGTGGAAACGCGGCTCAAATAACTCCCTCCCTGACCTGCACTGCCACCTGTGTTATACGCTTTTATGCAGTGTCAGGTAAGCAGTGTGGAGCCATCACTGAAGTAGTACTGATCACATGACCTCAGCTGCTGACCTTCCACTGACTCCCTGCTCCTGTCAATCACTACTGGAAACATGCACTAGTACACAGGTCAAAGGTCACACGACAGAGAGGAAGATTTGAAGATTTCTAGACACATAAGAACAAAACTAAACACTGGCAGGTAGAGACAGGTAAAGAGAGAGAAAGAAACAGACAGACAAACACTGAGAGACAGACAGTCTGATAGATGCAGAGACAGTCAGACAGACAGACAGTCTGACAGACACAGAGACAGTCAGACAGACAGACAGACACTGGGGGACAGACAGAAAGACACTGAGAGACAGACAGTCTGACAGTCTCACAGACACAGAAACAGTTAGACAGACAGATAGTCAGACAGACAGAGACAGTTAGACAGACAGACAGTCTGACAGACACAGAGACAGTTAGACAGACAGACAGACAGACCAGCTGTGTGACAGAAACACACCTGCAGCTTGACGTATCCCACACTGTCTCCTCCATTGAAAGGGGGTGGAGCTGTGGTCAGACCAATCCCTGCGTACTCGTTTCCCAGCTCCTCCTCATCCCCCTGTCCACTGGTGGGGACGAAAGTGGGCGGGGGCAGGGGGAAAGAGGGAGGGGGCGGGGGCGGGAGGGGCCTCTCCTGGATCCAGCTGCCCTTGCGGCCCCCCATGCCCACATTTAGCGGCTTCACCTCGGCAACAGGCAGCGCTGGCAGCGGCCGGCGAGACAGGGAATCCTGGGAAGGGAGGCGGGGCCTGCTGGGGGTGGCCTGAATCTGCAGCAGCGAGGCAGAGTCCTCCAGGGCCCGACGCACCAATGAGAGCAGGGCCTCAGAGAGAGGGGCGGGGCCACAAGCAGCGAGAGCAGGCAGCAGGTCAGAGAGGCGGGACCAGGCCTGCAGAAGGGGCGGGGCCGGGGCGTCGCCCTCCTGACCCGCCTTCCAAACTGACAGGATCTCGGTCAATGAGGCGGCCAGCTCCCGTGGTGGGGGCGCGGTGAGCGAGATGGAGCTGAGAGCTGATTGGATAAGGCCGGAGAGGGAGCATCTCCATTGGACGTCCCCAGAGCTGGTGCTGGAGACAGAGGAACGGCGGGCAGAGGCCGGGGGTGCTGGCATGTCATAAATACCGCCGTCTGGCTCCGCCCCCTCCTGGGGCTCCTGCGGTAGGACCTGCACATCACAGGAGCCGGGGGGGCCCCGGGGGGTGGGACCTGGGACAGAGTACAGCTCGCCAGGCTCCTCCCCCAACCCAGGGCTAGCTGAGAGATCGCCCGGAAGGGAGGGCACACTGTACACATCCTCCTCCACCTCCGCTCCTACAGCAAGGCAGGCTGGGATACTGTAGGTCTGCTGCTGGAGGTCTGATGTCATGGTGAGAGGAAGGGTGGGGACATCATAGACCTGGAGAGAGAGGGGGAGAGAGTGTGAACTTGAGAATGAGACAATGAGAGAGAGGGGACAGAGAGAGAGAGAGAGAGAGGGTGAGAGTGAGAGAGAACTTGAGAGTGAGACAGTGAGAGAGGGAGAGGGAGAGAGGGAGAGTGACAGAGTGACAGAGTGACAGAGATAGAGTGAGGAGCAGAAGTATAGCTATGATGAAATTAGGGGTACAGAGGGTGCACAGTGGGACCTCACCTCCAAACCCTGGTCAGTGTTTGCAGGGTGGGCACGAGGAGTGTTATAGATGCTGTCATCCACACAGATGGTTGGCGATGCTGTGTGCTGCCACCTACTGGTGGGAGGTGTATCATAAACCTACAAAACCGACCACCCATGCATACATACACATACACACACACACACACACACACACACACACACACACAAATCCAATGTTGGTGAGATTCAGTCAGCAGGCAGGAGTCAGTAACACATCCTCTAAAACAGGAAGTACAGGTGTTTGCTCATTCTGAATGAGTCTCCTGTCACACTGAGAGATTGTATTGTCACCACCACTATGTGATGAACTATCACTTTTACCTCTTCCACACCGAAGCAGTAATCTGGGTAAAACCCGCGCTATCCGACCCAGTCCACAACCCCGGTCACAGCCAGAGATACACACGGGTTCGATCCGGCTCGGTTTCGGGGTATGAAAGGGGGAGACAGCACAGCTGACCAGCCCTCCATCTTGTCACGCGTTTTAACTGGTACAAATTTCCTGAATCGATGCCCCAATGCGGTGCTCCAAGTCTTGCAACTGCCCTCATGCAGAAACTCTTTCTGAAACTTTTAAGTAAATGAGGGAAACCATTTTCACGTAAATGTATATTAGAACCAAACAACTCAGGACCTTGTGAGGAGGTTTGTTTCAAAGTCTGTGTTCTGGTTGGAGGGGAGAGTTTTAGAGTCTGTGTTCTGGTTGGAGGGGAGAGTTTTAGAGTCTGTGTTCTGGTTGGAGGGGAGAGTTTTAGAGTCTGTCAGTGGGTTTACACGATGTTTGAAAAAGTCGCTTTATTGTATTAGTCTGGCTAAAACTGTTCTTTCAAAAGTCATGTAAACATCGTAGTTCGACTGAAATCGTACGATGTCAAATTTTTCAAAGTTGGACTAACATACCTAGATAATGTGGGTCGGGGTCGATTTACTACGGCATGTATACGCTTCAGTCGGACTACAATTGGCCTAGGCGTTCTGAGCATGTTCCGCAATTTACATAGCAACTTTACACTTAGGGTGGCTTTCGGAATAGCATTTTTTAGGTCAGCGTAACTGAACATTTTCTTATCATCGCATTCACTTATGCTTTCACTCTGTGGTAGCAGTAAAAGACGCTGCACCTAACGAAACGTTGTCAACAATTTCTCGTAATTTCTTGGAAAATACTATTTGGACTTCTGGGCATAGCTAAGCCATATGTTTGCTGATAGACCCATCTGACATCGTTTTCTGGAGCAAAACAGAAGCGGATAGAACGGTCATTGATTTACTGTCAGAGCTAGCCTACTTTAAGTCCAGAACATGTTGACATTCTTAAATTAGAACACACGTCTAACAGACATTTGAGTCCAATATTTGAGTTGGACTTTGAGCTAGACACCATTGTTTCTTATACTCTAAACATGTTGCACTTTGTTTAATATGCAGACCTAGAATACAGACTCTAAAACTCTCCCCTCCTAGAGTTTGTGTTCTGATTGGAGGGGAGAGTTCTAGAGTCTGTATTCTGGTTGGATCCACTGGATCCACACAGGAAATCAGCAAATCCACTGCACACAAAGCTCTTAATCCACACATTACTACATGTAGCTGCTCTTTCAGTAATATTCCGTCCCTCACCTGGTTGTTGATGTTCTCATCATCTGGCTCTTCATACTCTCCCTCCTCCTCCACTTTCTTCTTTGTTTTCTTCTTCTTCTCCTCCTCCACCCTTCTATCCTTCTGCCTCTCCTCCTTACTGACTTCACTCCCCTGTGGTCCCTCCCCCTCTCTGGCCCCACCCCTGGGCCCTGCAGGTGAGGGTGTGGATGTGGGCGTGTCCTTTTTGGTGACCCCCCTGACTGGGGGTGCAGGGGGTGGAGGCTTGCGTGCAAAGTTTGGGGAGCCCTGCACCCTGCCAAGCCCTGTCCTGGGCAGGAGGGGGGACCCCCTCACGGAGGCCTGGGCAAGCTTGGCCCGAGCGTTGGGGGGCACAGCGGGGACCCCTTTGGGCTGTGACCCGGAGGAGGGGGTGTGTCTGAGCGAGGGCGAGGCAGGCTCGGCTGGGGGTTTATGATCGCTCTGAGGTGTTCTGGGCACCCCCCCTCGTTGAGAGGGGGTCTGGTAGAGCCCTGCGCCCTCCTTCCTGTGGGGCACCCCGTTCGTCAAGGGCAGCTGGGTGTGGTTCTTCCGGGTTGTGGGGCAGGAAAGTTCAGAGGCGGGGCAGCCAGTGGCAGGGGTGTGGGAGGGGCCTACAGCAGCCACGCCCCCTGTGGGGGTTTGATAGACATCCTCACTGGGCATCGCAGAGACGCGGGGCACCAGGTAGCAGCCCTCGGGATGCCCCGCCCCCAGGGCCTCGCGGGGCCCCAAGTGAGTGCCAGTGTCTCCAGGTACAGGGCGGGGCAGCCCACTGGGGGCCAGGTACACCGCCTCAGAGCCCGGCCCCGCCCGGGGCACAGGGGGGTTCGGGGTCTGGTACACAGTCTGGGGTTTGGGGACCCCCGCATCAGACCCTCGGCCCTTCAGAGAGGGCGAGCGGGCCCGCCCCGTCACACCCACGTCCCAGTCCGGGCGGGGTCGGGACGCCGAGCTGGACCGGGCCCGGGGAAGCCCGTCTCCGCGCCCTGCCCCACCCAAACTGGGAGGGGAGAGGTACACAGATTCCTCAGCGGAGGGGCGGGGGGAGAGGTACACAGAGGGGGCGGAGTCTGCATTGGGGGCGGGGCAGGAGGAAGGTGAGAGGTAGACCGAGGAAGTGGGCTCTGCGCTGGGGGCGGGGCTGGGCGTGGTGGCGGTGTTGAGGAGGCGGAGCCTGTTTGCGGGGGCGATGCCCTGGCGGCCGTGCAGGGAACACACCCACCAGCCGGGACCCCCACCCTCCTGCTCCAGCACCATCAGGATGTCCCCCTTCCGAAAGGCCAGCTCCTCCGGGCTCTCTGCCACATTATCAAACAGGGCCTTGGCCAACACCGTCTGAGAGAGAGAGAGCCAGGGATTCGGTCACAACTAGTCACAACCAGTGAAATCCAGTCACATCCGATCACATCCAATCTCATCCAGTCACATCCGATCACATCCGATCACATCCAAACATATCGACTAAAATCCGAATACATCCAAACACATCATATCACAACCAATCACAGCCGATCACACCTGATCACATTACAAAACACCAGTTCTAAAACAGAGTCATCTGCAGAAGGGACTGCACTAGTCAAAAGTCTAAACGTGTATCAAACTATTAATTGACCCGGTTCTTCCTGATACTGTATGGTATGTGTATATTCTACTTGTAACTGTGCTCAGTCAAATCTGACCATTGTAATGTCATTCCAGTAATCTGAATACAGTTCACATAGAAACAAGAAGGATGGACCAGGGTGAAACAGAGAGAGAAAGAGACATTGAGAAAGAGAGGGTGAGCATGCCACAGAGGGAGGGAGAAAAAAGCACAACAGTGAACTACTGAATAGAGGCAAGAGACATTATTCAATCATTCATTTACACAGAACAGTGGCTGACTGCACAGTGTGGGACATTATCGCTGATCCTGATGAACAGAGCCTGGGGAAGCCACTGATTAAAAGAGAGACAGAGAGGGGTGGGGGGGTGGGGGGGGGTGCAGAGGGGGAGGCCACATCTGTGCCTAGTTTAAGGACCCATTGTCATCCCTCATCCCTCCCTCCTGTTCTATGACTCTATCTCCCTCTCTCTTTCTCCCCCCTGGGGAAGGAACCACATTGCAACAAGCTGAGCCCCCTGCCCCACCCCCACATTAACAGTGATAGGGAGAGGGGGAAGGAGGGAGGGAGAGAGGGAGAAGGAGGGAGAGAGAGAAGGGGAAATGAGGGACTGCCTGTTTGGTGTTATTTCATCAGGGGAGAAGGGGGCTTTAATGTTCCCCATATGAATCTCCAGGCATGTACCCAGATCCACAGTCTTGCAGGAGGACAAGCTTCTGACACCAAAACAATAAAGTTCTAAGTTGAAATCGCAGCCAGCTGTAAAGACGTCATGGGCATGACCGTCACTGTCGTCACGGAGAAATCCGCCAGCTGCAACGCGGGGCCGCGGTGGAGCAGCTGTTGAGGTAAACAAGCGCTGGAAAGCTGAGCTCTGCGGGCAGCGCGAGGCGTGGGGCGCACATTTCCACACTCACCGACAGGGACATGGCGAACGATCCTCTTCCTCCGTTTTAAGCTTGCTGGGTCTTCTCCGGACGCCGGCCCGACTCATCCGAACACGGCGCAATCCATCTGAATGTGAATGGAAGGCAGATGCGAATCAGCGGGGGGCAGGGAGGTATTTTTGGCGGCGGGGGTAGGGGGGAGAGTACCGATCAAGCTTCACCAGGTCAAAGGTCACACACTGTAACTCGGGTTGAACACGCACCAGTACCCATCACAGTGTAAAGTCGTTACGTCACGGCCCAATAGGCTAAGTGTCAAAAAGCAATTATTGCACTCACACTGAAGGGTTGTACTCTATAACTATAAGACATATTAAATATGTATAGTTACCATAGCTTATAACCATACAAGCGGAAATATCGGCCTACACTAAACTATTATTTTTCAAAGTAGCCAACAAAGCATTATTACGATCGACTTTCCAACCAGTGCGGATATTTTGGTCCAGTCTGAACACGAGTTAGACGGTTAGACCGGTTTTGTGAGTTAATCTGACAAAACGTCTTAATAATAAGCACCACAGACACGCCTCAGAACTCTGTTGCAAATGTAAATTAGCGGCTGTTTATTTGGAATCACAAATTAAGTCAGATAGCGATTAATCCACACGCGGTCCGTCGCATCAGCGTATCTGGCTGACGCATGCGACTGAAGCTTGTACTGAGCCATAAGAAAGTTGATGATTCTGCTCAATTTAACAGTCAAAAAAATGAGAGTAGCCAACGTTTGCAGGACACCTAACGTAGGCTACATTCTAGGAACACAGACCGTAAGAAAGTGAGCTATTTTGAATCCGAGTTCGTCGATTCCATGATATGGAATTCCAGCGTTTACGTGTAGCCTATATTCAAAACATTCGATTTGTTATTCACGCTGTCCCACTGGTATCGCATGTAGGCTAAATAAAAGTCTACAGAGAACTAGTCGAATATACCCAGCGCACAAGCAACATCTGATTCCAATCCACAGAATCTCCTGAAACTATTTGTGTTCCCCTAGCGAGCGACCTGAACATGAATAAAACACACTCTGCGTCCCCCGGAGCTGACAACTAAAACGAAGGACTTTACGCAATTATGTGGATTATATAGATAACACATTTCACAAAGAAACGATGTCAATCGAAATCACTCTGAAGCTGATCGACACCTGGATGTGAAATGTCTGAGACTTCCCATTCTCTCTCGCAAACCGGACATCTACTGACCAAAATCCCAAATTCAGCCACGTTTTCGCGTTTCAACCCAAAACCCACAGGCTCCGGCTTAACCGTTGAAATACATGGGTGGACCGATCCGGTAGGCTCTCCGGCACGAGACATACATACAAGATACAGAGGAAATCAGCTTTTAGGCTTTAAACTTATTTGTCTCTCCCAATAAGTGTTCTTTATAATGACATAATATCGATAGCGTTCCCGTTTAGGCTACGTCAATAAATCTAATGAACACTGCCGTCAAAACAAAAAGAGGGATTTAAACGAACTATATGTCCAATAATCCCTTGCGAATAAAAAATATTTTCGAACCTACCGTTTCATTAAAACGCGTTAATTTATAATCCGTGAAAGATGCCCGTTCCAAATTCTGATCGAGGTCCCAGTGAAAAAGCCCATGGCTGGACTCTCCCCTCTCTCTTTCTTTCTCTGTTTTTTTTTTTGTTCGTCTAGCTTCGCCCTGCCCGTCTTTGCGCTGGATGCTGGTGTAGAATTACAGTACAGCGAACGCGCATATGTTACTCGAGAGAGAACCGGTCTACCGTAAAGCTTCTATCAATGCAGCAGATTTATGGAAAACCCGTAAGCGAATACGTCTCACTGAGATAAATAGCTGCGCTTTTGCTAAAATTGTACATTAATTGAACTGTATAGCTAATGATTTAGTAAGTACATTTCCGCAGACTTTGTCTGGAATGTATGTTTTAATCTGGAACACACACCTTTAAATAGAGAGAGAAGGAAACAGTCTTAAGGTTAAAGACAGGCACAGACTTAAATCCCGTAGCATTACGGTAGCGCGCGTCCGCCATATGTCACCCCTGACGCGCGCGAGCTCGTTAAAAGTCTGCAGGTCAGACTTGACCATGCATACCGCATCGATTCTGACCTTTTATTAAAACTGTCAGATTCGTGGATCTCTGCTGTATTTAGACTATGCCCTCCCAGTGTTCATTGAGCCCCTAGCGCCGGTAGATTTACGTACACGTCATAAAGATAATCACTGATAAAAAGCGCCGGGCCTACTGGTTTATCCAGCTATGTAGATCCTTTTCACTCAAATTCATATTCATGCTGGGAGGATTAGTTGTTTGTGAGGCAGTTCTAGTAGGTCAATATTTGAATACTTCCTATGAATGTTGGCTAATAAATTATAATGTTGCACTTTCTCATTAATATTCATTATTTAAAAAATGTTCCATGTGTTAAGATTTTTATGATACAGTACCTGTAGTAACTATTTATGTAATTGATTTGCTAACAGACACCCTTACACAGAGCTAATTGCACAACTGTTTCGGTTTTTTTTTTTTTTTCATGATTTTTTACTAGACCAATTCTGGTTAAGCACCAGTACTGGCCGTGTGCCACCTGGGAAAAACACAACTACAGACCACATTAAACTACCATATTACTGTGCAGCTACAGACCTCATTAAACTACCATATTACTGTGCAGCTACAGACCTCATTAAACTACCATATTACTGTGCAGCTACAGACCACATTAAACTGCCATATTACTGTGCAGCTACAGACCTCATTAAACTACCATATTACTGTGCAGCTACAGACCTCATTAAACTACCATATTACTGTGCAGCTACAGACCACATTAAACTACCATATTACTGTGCAGCTACAGACCACATTAAACTGCCATATTACTGTGCAGCTACAGACCACATTAAACTGCCATATTACTGTGCAGCTACAGACCACATTAAACTGCCATATTACTGTGCAGCTACAGACCTCATTAAACTGCCATATTACTGTGCAGCTACAGACCACATTAAACGGCCATATTAATGTGTAGCTACAGACCACATTAAACGGCCATATTACTGTGTAGCTACAGACCACATTAAACGGCCATATTACTGTGTAGCTACAGACCACATTAAACGGCCATATTACTGTGCAGCTACAGACCACATTAAACTACCATATTACTGTGCAGCTACAGACCACATTAAACTACCATATTACTGTGCAGCTACAGACCACATTAAACTGCCATATTACTGTGCAGCTACAGACCACATTAAACTGCCATATTACTGTGCAGCTACAGACCTCATTAAACGGCCATATTACTGTGCAGCTACAGACCTCATTAAACGGCCATATTACTATGCAGCTACAGACCTCATTAAACGGCCATATTACTGTGCAGCTACAGACCTCATTAAACGGCCATATTACTGTGCAGCTACAGACCTCATTAAACTACCATATTACTGTGCAGCTACAGACCACATTAAACTACCATATTACTGTGCAGCTACAGACCACATTAAACTACCATATTACTGTGCAGCTACAGACCTCATTAAACTACCATATTACTGTGCAGCTACAGACCACATTAAACGACCATATTACTGTGCAGCTACAGACCTCATTAAACTACCATATTACTGTGCAGCTACAGACCACATTAAACTGCCATATTACTGTGCAGCTACAGACCACATTAAACTGCCATATTACTGTGCAGCTACAGACCACATTAAACGGCCATATTACTGTGCAGCTACAGACAACATTAAACGGCCGTATTACTGTGTAGCTACAGACCACATTAAACGGCCATATTACTGTGTAGCTACAGACCACATTAAACGGCCATATTACTGTGCAGCTACAGACCACATTAAACTACCATATTACTGTGCAGCTACAGACCACATTAAACTACCATATTACTGTGCAGCTACAGACCACATTAAACTGCCATATTACTGTGCAGCTACAGACCACATTAAACTGCCATATTACTGTGCAGCTACAGACCTCATTAAACGGCCTTATTACTGTGCAGCTACAGACCTCATTAAACGGCCATATTACTGTGCAGCTACAGACCTCATTAAACGGCCATATTACTGTGCAGCTACAGACCACATTAAACGGCCATATTACTGTGCAGCTACAGACCTCATTAAACTACCATATTACTGTGCAGCTACAGACCACATTAAACTACCATATTACTGTGCAGCTACAGACCACATTAAACTACCATATTACTGTGCAGCTACAGACCTCATTAAACTACCATATTACTGTGCAGCTACAGACCACATTAAACGGCCATATTACTGTGCAGCTACTGACCTCATTAAACTACCATATTACTGTGCAGCTACAGACCACATTAAACTACCATATTACTGTGCAGCTACAGACCACATTAAACTGCCATATTACTGTGCAGCTACAGACCACATTAAACTGCCATATTACTGTGCAGCTACAGACCACATTAAACTGCCATATTACTGTGCAGCTACAGACCACATTAAACGGCCATATTACTGTGCAGCTACAGACCACATTAAACGGCCATATTACTGTGCAGCTACAGGCCACATTAAACTGCCATATTACTGTGCAGCTACAGACCACATTAAACTGCCATATTACTTTGCAGCTACAGACCACATTAAACGGCCATATTACTGTGCAGCTACAGACCACATTAAACGGCCATATTACTGTGCAGCTACAGACCACATTAAACGGCCATATTACTGTGCAGGGGGCCCTGCTGCACACTGTGTTTCCATGCTTTCTCTTTGTTGCTGTTTTCTTGTGTAGCTAGACTCAATGTTTATTCTGAAAATAAAAACCTTACGGGACTGGGCCAACTCTGGTGAACTGTGGAAGGTGAAAGAGAAAAACAGAAGGGATTCTGGGAGGAGAAAGAACTGGTCCTGTGCCTGTGGCGGTCTCACTTGTTCCTTAACCACAGAGCTCTGGCAGGAGAGGAGGGGGGAAAATGCGGTTTGGGAAAAATTGGGGGAAATTTCTGAACCCTGAGAAACACTCATCAGTCTTGGTAAGCAGGGCAGGGGATGGAAACTGCTTTCCTGCCCGGTCGCTGTGTCTGCAAGTTCTCGCCGTCACCAGTTACGCTGGGCAAACGAGCTAATGCGCTGAGTGCGCTAATGCTGGTTTAACCACAGATTAGACCGCAACAAGTTGTTTACTGTTGGCGTATCAAAATTTAACGAAAATACAAATTATTAAATGATTGAGCTGCTTAAATAATTAGGAGCGGAAGTTGGCATTAAGTCCAGACAGATTGCCCACCCCTGCCCTGGAGTCATACTATGTGCTAAACATGAAGCAGGAGATGTTCTACTCTTCAGTGTAATCTGCCTGTTTAATGATCCACTGCAGGTTTGTGTGTAATAAGCGGGCACAAGGGCTTTTACTCGCTTTCTGCAGTCCCAGCCTCGCCCCGCCCCTGGTCTCCAGCCATGCAGATAGTGCTGTTTACACCACACCGGGGTAAAATTACAATCTGAAGTATTTTTGAACCTTTAAGAAAATTTCCTGGAACTCACTGACAACTAAAAAAAAAAAAAACTCTAATTGCGTGAAATATTCAGAACAAAATTTGTCTTTCACGTGACAAAATTCTCTGGGCTCTACAAGAATGTTCTCTAATTTTACTGGAACTTGAAGAGTTTAAACTGTAAATGCAATTTTCTGTCATGGCATATTTGATATTACAAGCCAAATATAAAGCACAATCCTATCTTTAAAATGCTGTTTTATCCATTTAAATTAACTGAGCGTTGTCAGGATTGGATGGTCCTCCCAGACCAGAGACCTGGAAAACCCGGCCTGGACTCAGCCACTTAAACTGCATCGGAGTGAGTAAAGAGTCTAGTAAGAACTGACATTACCACTAAGCTTCTGCAACTTTGATTCTCATTGAGCTCATGGGATAAAATCAATGCAATAAAGACAGGAACATTGAGTGAGAGTGAAGTATTTTATTTCAGGACTTAAATATCACAACATCATGAATGCATCGTATCTTGCATCATATATCAAAAAGGAAAAAGAGAAATAAAACTGATCCATGTGTGCTGTCAGGCCTACTGAAAGGCGTAGCTGTTGGATTTGAAGGTTGCTGTAAGCAGGTAGAGATGCTGAATTGCATGTTGTGCACAGTAATGTTGGGGAATAACTCCATGGATAACATCGCCCCCTGTTGGCCACAGAGCATTGCCAGTGTTGTGCTTGTTTCAACTGGGCCTGGTAAAAGTGACCCAGTTCTGATTTTATGCTCACATGTGGCACAGAACAGATGTGTACTATGAACGTGTAAAAAAATCACATGGAATCAGATATTTTCAGATCAGTTTTGGGCCACATTCTTATGTAGAAATAAATCCATTTGGAATTGGATATCTGCCAATGTGACTGCCGTCTAAATGCACAGATCGGACTTTCCTGGTTATTGCACTTGCACGTCATTCAAATATAACAATGCCCCGTTGGTGCAATGTGACACACACAATGTTCTGTGAGTCTGGGATTGCACCTGAGCTGTTAAATACATATTTGAAATGCTTTTGACGCTGGTTAAACTCTCCCTCCAGATTCCTAAGAATTTCCAACAAATCATGTTACAAACCGAAGAACACGCACAATTTTTCAGCTAAAAAACTTTCACTTTCCAACCAGCTCAGGTTTTCAGCTGAACGTCCAGACATCGATCGTCTGTTTCTGTAAAGTCCGCGCTCTGAAGGGGGATTCATACTGGATCTGGCGGGGAAGTCTGGTCATCCGCTGGACCCCAGACCGGTCAGTTTAATGGGCGGGACTAATAGTAAATAGCGTAGGCAGGTAGAGTCGGGTAGATGCCTTTATGGGATCAATACAAACAAGTGGCATGGCCTACCACAGAACACTGCCAGCACCTGATTGGATAGATGCTAGGCGGTCCCTGGTTTTGGCTCCCCTTTTTGAAACGGAACAATATGGTGGAGCATCTTTTCCACCTAAACTATCAAGGACAGATCCTGACAAGTATCATACATTTTAATCAAATCTTCCCTTCTCTGAAAATTCCTTCCATTTTGAACATTTTCCATTGCTTTTTTATCATAGCTTTAACTGCGTTTAACTGCAATTTGCTCTTACATGTTCAAACCTGGTATGATATGCAGCTGATTGACAGCAGGGGTCTGATTGACAGGATCTGATCACTAGCTTGGCTTGGTAGTTATTAAATAAACACACATGACTGGATCCAAGTGTTTAACAAAAAAAGCAATCCTTTGTTTTTATTATGAGTGTAAATAGAAATGTTAGTATTATTGTACATTAAATATATTTAAACATTATGTAATCATTTTCATATTGCAAATTAAGTCATTTTTGATATATATGTTTTGATGAAAAGAAATGAGAGCGGTAAGATAAAATAGGCATTGAAGTTTTCACATTACATGACAAACAGCTGAAGACACATTTGAATTGGCAGGATAAAATACTTTTTTTTGGAAAAGTACATATTGAACATGATTTCCAGTGGTACAGAAATAAAGTTTAAAAACTGTTGCAGGGTGAGCTGGGGGTAGTGGTTTTGAGCCCAAGGAGAGAAATATTCAGAGAAAAACATTAATGCATTCAAAAGGGAAGTCAAATGCTAATTTTAATACAATGGTTTTTTTGAACATTAAAAAAGATACCACACACAAACCAGAGTAGATTGTTTCAAACCTCAAAATTTAAGACCCCTAAAAAGTGTATCTATACATCTGCGGTTAAAAAAAACAAAATAATTTTGAACAACATGACAGTATATCGGTAAATATTCCTCCAAACATAACTACTATGGCTTCCTGTAATTGAGGTGTGTCCTAATTCAGTGAAAGTGATTGACAGGAGAGATGATCAGTGGGGCGGAGTTTTTGCCAGCTTCAGAAAGACCAGGCCGGAACAATGGGTAGAGTTTCTCAGTGAAGGTGCAACCAGTGAAGGAGTAGATGTGAGTCCCGGCCTCCGCGTCATAAAAGGAGACCTGCCCCCCCTCGTAATCCACGTACACCCCCACTGTCCCGGGCCTCTCTCTGAGGGGGAGGGCGGAGGGGGGTTCACGCATCGCACTGATCACCTCATTCTTCATCGTCATCACCCAGTAACCTGTTCGAGGGCGGAACAGGATTGACCCCTGGCGGTTGGCCCTGCTGGAGGCCACGCCCACAGTCCAGCCCGTCTTGTTGTGCACCCTCACCTCCCAGTAACGGCGCCCGGAGGAGAAGCCCTCCTTGGCCAGGACGCAGACCACGTAGCTGAACCTGTGCACGGAGCTTGACAGGTCCTGTCGCCTGGGCCCCAGTCTCACCTGCTTCCTGTCTGAGGACAGGACGAGACTGGGATGTGCTGTTTCAGGGTCCAGAGTCACATCCACTGTAGGAGAGAGGGCACAGTGCACAGCCTCACCAGCATGCTCTCACAGACAAAAGCACTCACAGCGACGAGCTTTCACAGACAGGATCTCTCACAGACAAGAGCTCTCACATTCAGGAGCTCTCACAGACAGGATCTCTCACTGACAGCTTGCTCTCACAGACAGAAGCTCTCACAGACAGAAACTCTCACAGATGGCCTGCTTTCACAGACAGAATCTTTCACAGACAGGAGCTCTCACAGACAGAAGCTCTCACAGATGGCCTGCTTTCACATTCAGGATCTCTCACAGACAGGATCTCTCACAGATGGCCTGCTTTCACAGAGAGGAGCTCGCACTGACAGCTTGCTTTCACAGACAGAAACTCTCACAGATGGCCTGCTTTCACAGAGAGGAGCTCACGTGATTTCAGCTTCATTCTCAACACTTCTCACAACTTAGAAAAATACCTTTCTCTCAAAATAAGCAGATTTACCTATAAATTCAAAGTACATTTGCTACAGATTATTTGTTATGTTTTAATTAAATGAGCGGAATAATATTTATACAGCCCATAACTATAGTGCACAACTTAATAAATAAATCATAATTGCACTGCATAACTCATAATAGTATGACAGTGTAATACATGGTACATCATTATATGTTGTCATACTGTCACCGTTGGGGATTGTATTTCACGTTAGTTGGTGTAATGCAGTTGGAATAGCAAGACTTAAAGGTATAAATGCATCTTTTCTTTTTGAACTTAAATTGAAACTTTCCTACCTGCAGCTTCTCGAAGCCACCTCCATGCTATAAAGAGAGTTACAGGATGAAATTAATGTTTCATTTAGGTTTACTGTAGTGTAGGGCACAGTTTTCTCTCTTTTATGTTGCAAAAAACCATGCCACTGTTCTGTGGAGACAGGCTTTACCTGGTTTAATGATTATTCCGTTCTTTCCTGTCAAAAACAACAACATTAGCTGCACGTTTCAAATTATTGTAATTATTATTAACAGAATCATTTAAAAAATGTTCATTAGATTTGATCACATCATAGGAAATACCTAGAATCAAGCTTTCCTTATCACTGTCATGAACTGTGAAATTAAAAATCAAAGGAACAGAGAATAAATCTCACAATTTTACCATTTCAGAGCGGAACCCCAGGTTTTCACACCAGAAATCTCGAGATAAGGAACTGAAATGTGATTTGTCCCACAACTTAAAGCAATGAAACAAAAGTTGTTTGTTTCTTACACATTCTTGTAATAATGTGTACGTTTCTTGGTATAGAAAGCTTACATATTTTTGGTAACAAAAGCTTGAAGACTTCACAGCATGCAAAAGACTTACTTGACATATTCATTATTTTGTCCAAGACTGAAAGAAAGTAACCAAAATAAAGACTTTAATTAAAAATTGATTCAACATGAATTTATTGTAATTGAACTACTACAGAATTTATTGTAATGCTTATTGGCTGGTGGCCAGCAGCAGTGTCAAACAGACACATCAGAATGGTATTATTATAATTTGAATTGTTAGCATTAGAGTTCACGAGCACTGTTTCCTGCATGATCAAGGCAAGCATGATCATCCGGGAGCTGCAAGCTAGTGTGTGATAGTGAGCTGCAAGCTAGTGTGTGATAGTGAGCCGCATGCTGGTGTGTGATAGTGAACCGCATACTGGTGTGTGATAGTGAACCGCATGCTGGTGTGTGATAGTGAGCTGCATGCTGGTGTGTGACAGTGAGCCCCATGCTGGTGTGTGATAGTGAGCTGCATGCTGGCATGTGATAGTGAACCGCATGCTGGTGTGTGATAGTGAGCTGCATGCTGGTGTGTGATAGTGAACCGCATGCTGGCGTGTGATAGTGAACATAGCCGCATGCTGGTGTGTGATAGTGAGCCTAGCCGCATGCTGGTGTGTGATAGTGAGCTGCATGCTGGTGTGTGATAGTGAGCCGCATGCTGGTGTGTGATAGTGAGCCGCATGCTGGTGTGTGATAGTGAACCGCATGCTGGTGTGTGATAGTGAACATAGCCGCATGCTGGTGTGTGATAGTGAGCCTAGCCGCATGCTGGTGTGTGATAGTGAGCTGCATGCTGGTGTGTGATAGTGAGCCGCATGCTGGTGTGTGATAGTGAACCGCATGCTGGTGTGTGATACTGAACCGCATGCTGGTGTGTGATAGTGAACCGCATGCTGGTGTGTGATAGTGAGCTGCATGCTGGTGTGTGATACTGAACCACATGCTGGTGTGTGATAGTGAGCTGCATGCTGGTGTGTGATAGTGAGCTGCATGCTGGTGTGTGATACTGAACCACATGCTGGTGTGTGATAGTGAGCTGCATGATGGTGTGTGATAGTGAGCTGCATGCTCGTGTGTGATAGTGAGCTGCATGCTGGTGTGTGATAGTGAACCGCATGCTCGTGTGTGATAGTGAGCCGCATGCTCGTGTGTGATAGTGAGCTGCATGCTGGTGTGTGATAGTCAGCTGCATGCTGGTGTGTGATAGTGAGCTGCATGCTGGTGTGTGATAGTGAACCGCATGCTGGTGTGTGATAGTGAACCGCATGCTGGTGTGTGATAGTGAACCGCATGCTGGTGTGTGATAGTGAACCGCATGCTGGCGTGTGATAGTGAGCTGCATGCTGGTGTGTGAT